>NC_051326.1:41979997-42283028 GCF_015220235.1 Choloepus didactylus
GATGCACATTCTTTCCTGTACTTTCTGGCCATTTGTGTATCTTCTTTGGAGGAATGTCTATTCAGATCTTTTTCCCATTTTTTAATTGGGTTGTTTGTCTTTTTGTTGTTAAGTTGAAGGATTTCTTTATATATTCTGGGTATTAAAACTTTATCAGATATGTAGTTCCCAAATATTTTCTCCCATTTTATAAGTTATCATTTTACTTTCATGATAAAGTCCTTTGAGGAACAAAAATTGTTATTTTTGTTTTTGTTTTTAATTTTGATAATGTTGGATTTATCTATTATTTCTTTTGTTGCTTGCACTTTGGGTGTAAAGTCTAAGAAACCATTGCCTAGCACAAGGTCCTAAAGATTTTCTTTCAGGAGTTTGATAGTTCTAGCACTTATATTTAGAGTTTTGGCTCATTTTGAGTTGATTTTTGTATAAGGTGTGAGGTAGGGGTTCCCCTTCTATTTTTTGCAAATGGAGATTCAGTTTTCACAGCGTCATTTGTTGAAGAGACTATTCTTTCCCAATTGAGTGGTCTTTTCCACCTTGTAAAAAAATCAGTTGGCCATAAATGTAAGAGTTGATTTCTGAGCTTGCATTTCAATTCCACTGGTCTATATGTCTGATGTTGTGCCAGGGTCATGCTTTTTTGATTACCATGGCTTTCTAATAAGTTTTAAGGTCAAGAAGTGTGACTCCTCCAACTTCATTCTTCTTTGCCAAGATGGCTGGCCCTTTAACCTTTCATCTATATTTGATGATTGGCTCTTCCATTTCTGCAAATAAAATTGTTGCAATATTGGTTGAGATTGTGTAGAATCTGTAAATCACTGGTAGAATTGACATCTTAACAATATATAATCTTTCAATCCATGAACATGGAATGTCCTTCCAATTATTTAGATCATTGATTTCTTTTAGCAGTGTTTTATAGTTTTCTGTGTAAAAGTCCCTTATACCCTTGCTTAAATTTATTCCTACATATTTAATTCTTTTGGTTACTGTTGGGAGTAGATTCTTTTCCCTTAATTTCTTCTTCTGATGGTTCACTGTTTCCTTATATAAACACTTGATTTTTTAGTGTTGCTCTTATACACTGTCACTTTGATGAACTGATATTAGTTCTAGGAGATTTATTTTTCTTGACTAACTGCTCTGGCAGGAATTTCCAGTACAATATTGAATAACAGTGGTGAAAGTAGGCATCCTTGTCTTGTTCCCGATCTTACAGGGAAACATTTCAGTCTTTCACCATTAAGTAGGATGTTAACTGCGGGCTTTACATAAATTCCCTTTAGAAGAATTTCCTTCTATTCCTAGTGCTCTAAGTGTTTTTATCAAGAAGGGGTGCTGGATTTTGTCAAATGTATTTTCTGCAACAATTGAGTTATCTTTTTTTTTTAATTTTCTTTAATTGGGTTAATGTAGTGTATTATAGTAAGTGATTTCCTTATGTTGAACCAACCTTGTATAACAGGGACAAAGCCCACTTTATCATGGTGTATAATTCTTTTAATATGCTATTGGATTCAGTTTGCTATTATTTTTGTTGAGAATTTTTGCATCTATGTTCATAAGTGATATTGGTCTGTAGTTTTCTTTTCCTGTGGTATTTTATCTGGCTTTAGTATGAGGTTGATGTTGGCCTCATACAAAAAATTAGGGTGTGTTGCCTCCTTTTCAATTTTGGAAGAATTTGAGCAGAATTGTCTCCTTGAATGTTTCATAGAATTCCTTGTGAAGCCATCTGGTCTTGGGTTTCTCTTTGTTGTGAGGTTTTTGATTACTAATTCAGTTTCTTCACTGGTAATTGGTTTGTTGATATCTGCTATTTTTTCTTGAGTCAATGTAGGTAGTTTGTGTGTTTCTAAGAATTTGTCCATTTCATCTAGGTCATCTAATTTATTGGCATAAAATTGTTCATAATATCTTCTTACAGTCTTTTTTAATTCAGTGGAGCTGGTAGTAATGTCACCATTTTCATTTCTGATTTTAGTTATTTGGGTTCTCTTTCTTTTTCTTTGTCAGTTTAGCGAAAGTTTTAAGTATTAGTAATATTTTAATTTATAGTGTAATATGCTTTATATTGCAGCATAAGTGAAACATTTATTATTTTCTGATCACAACCTGTGCAATCACAACTCTCTATCTTAACATATGCTCTCCTTGGTTTTCTCATCTTCACACCTTGGATTCTTTCCATCTTTCAGAATCCGGTTGAAATATCAATTCCTCATTTAATATTTCTTTCTTATTATCACCCTATATAAAAGTAATCTTATTTTCTTCTCTGAACTCAACATGTCCCTCCAAAAGTTGCTTTTTTTGGCACTAATTATGTTTGTTAATGTCATGCTCCTATGTCAAGACATCCAAGCTAGAATCCTTAATATCATTAAAAGTTTCTCTCCTTTCCACACTCATTCAATCATTGCATTCCATTAATTCTACATCTGAAGCTTCACAAACAGAAATTTCTCATCCCATTTCTGCTGCTACTTCTTTTGGCCATACTTTCATCATTTCAGCAAGAGCCTGTTAAATGACCTTCATTCTGCAATACTGCTCTCAGTGTTACCACTCAAAACTATGTGTTTTATTTTTAAAATGTTCATTTTATACAACTGTAAAATTAATGCATATATAGAAATTTTGAAAAAGTGTGGGGGAAAAATACACCTTGAATTTTTCCTGCACTAAGACATCACTGTTAGCATGCTGGCATGTAACTTACATGTATCCATGCATATCCTATTGTATGGATGTGCATAATTAATCATTCTCTCTTATTGGTCATTTCTATTTTTTACATTATTCATAATTCTACTGCAGATAGTCTTGCAACTAAATTTTTGCTTGTTTTCCTAATTATTACCTTAGAATAAATTCCTTGGAAAGGATTTTGCTGGGTCAAAAGGTATAAAAAACATTTTTATTTGTCTTAATACAAATATTTCTATAAAGCAAAAGTAATCATTTCACTTGTCAACTTTTTAGAAAAAATAAGCAAGCTTATTTGTCTCTTCAAGCTTTTTGGTATGAGTTCAAGGTTATCTATTTTACAGTTTTTTGAAATAATATAAAAAGTATTTCTAAATTTAAAAAAAAAAAAAATCACCTAAAATGGTGGGGCAAGATGGCAGGGTGGTTAGATGTGGGTTTTAGTTACTCCTTGGGGGCAGCTGGTAGATAACCAGGAACTGTGTGGATCAGACACTGCAGATGAATTTGATTTTGGACATATGTCTTACAACACTCATGAGTGCATGGAGCAGCTGAGATCAGCAAAACCTGTTAGTTCTCACGGCTGGGGGCCTGCACTCCTTTCTGCCAGGTACAATCCCAGGCCAGGGAAGAGGGGCTGACAGTGCTGGGAACCAGGAGGGAGAACTGCAGTTATAAAACTGATAAACAAACTCAGACTGCTGAACAAAAATTTCAACCATAGATAAACTGATACCATACACTGGAGAATCTAGGAGTAGTCAGCCCAGTGGAAAGGAGATCGGGCTAGCAAAGACAGCAAAACCAAACAAAAATAAAAACAGAGACTTTTGGAGTTGGGGGTGAACATAATATGGAGAAGGGCTGGGCTCAAACAGAATCAGGCACATATGCAAACCCAGGGGTCAGGGCTCTTCTCTGAAAGGCTATTTTTCTGGTTTCTTGATTTTTTCTCAGTTGCCTCTAACTCCTTGTCTTTTTGCATTTCCATAACCCATCAGAACTGCAAGAACTGAATTAAGGGGCTTTTCTTTAAATAATCTATACTGGGCCCTTCTTTTACTTTTTTTTTTTTTTTTTTTTAATCTTTCTCTCTCTCTCACTCTTTTTTTAAAATAACTATACTAAGTAGCCCATTACAGAAAGCCTCAAAGACTTGCAGTTTGGGCCTAGGCAAAAGCAGAACTAACATAGCCCTGAGAGACAAAGCAATAAGTCTAGTGGTGGAGAAAATTCACTAAAGACCATAACTTCCCCAAGAAAAGGGGGCATGGCCCAGCTTCAGTGGCAGCCTTCCTTTGGGGAACTCAGACCCCAGGGGCTGGAGTTCAGAAACAAGCTTCAGTCAGCCACACCTCCAACAGGGTCAGGATCACTGGGAGAACTAAAGGCCCCATACCTCCTCACACTGGTGGGGGAGCTCTGGGTTGGCAAGTGCTACCTGCTGGACAGCATAGGAAAAGCACAGAGTCTAAAGGCCTCACAGGAGGGTCTCATTCTCAAGGAAATTCCATACCCTCCTCCTGAGACTGGGGCCTCTCTGGACTGGGAAAACCTGACTGTGGTTGACCATATCTAAGGAGACCTCACACAAAAAGCCTACATTGATGCAGGTCAAGAAACAGAAAAACAAGTGAAAAACTCTGATCAACTAAATAGAACCTAAGATAGAGGCCTAGAATAAGCCTCTATCAAAGGTTAGGCACAAAGCCAACCAACAAGAAAACCCTTGGTAGAAGAGTGAAAATGAGCTCCAAAATAAACTCATCAAGAAAGTCAGATGCCTAGACAGTTCAAGATAAAGAGCCATACTAGGAAACATAAAAATATGGACCAGCCAAAGGAACAAAGTAATAGTTCAACCAAGATACAGAAGTTGACATATCTAATGCTAAATCAATTCAGTGAACTGAAGGAAGAACTAACTAAAAATGTTCAAACAAATCTCCTAAATCAATTCAAAAATCAAGTCAATGAACTGAGGGACTATATAGCAAAAGAGATGAAGGATATGAAGAAGACACTGGATGACCATAAAGAAGAATCCATAAACTTGAAAAAACAAATGGCAGAACTTATGGGAATCAAGGGCATAATGGAGGAGATGAAAAAGACAGTGGAGGGATACAACAGTTGATCTGAACAGGCAGAAGAAAGGATCAGTGAGTTGGAGATCAGACACTTGAATTCATACATACAAAAGAATAGATGATGAAAAGAATGGAAAAATACAAGCAGGGGCTTAGGGAGCTGAGTGACAACATGAAGTGCACAAATATATGTGTTATGGGTGTCCCAGAGGGAGAAGGGAGGGGTAAAGGGGCAGAAAGAATAATAGAAGAAATAATCACTGAAAATTTCCAACTTGAATGAAAGACAGAAAATTACAGATTCAAGAAATATAGTGCACCCCAAATAGAATAGATCCCAGTAGACCTACTCCAAGACACTTACTGATCAGATTGTCCAGTGTTAAAGACAAGGAGAGAATTCTGAAAGCAGCAAGAGAAAAACAATCTATCACATACAAAGCAAGCTCGATAAGATTATATACATATTTCTCTGCAGAAACCATGGAGATGAGAAGAAAGTGGTATGATATATTTAAGATACTGAAAGAGAAGAACTTCCAACCAAGAAATTCTATATCCTGCAAAACTGTCCTTCAAAAATGAGGGAGAGATTAAAATATTTTCAGACAAACAGACACTGAAAGAGTCTGTGAATAAGAGACCAGAGCTACAAGAAATACTAAAGGGAGTGCTACAGAATGATAGGTAAAGATAGGAGTGAGAGGTTTGGATAAGAGTGTAGAAATGTAGATTATCAGGAAGAGTAAAAGGAGAAAGAGGGGAAAAATAAGACATGACATATAAAACCCAAAAGACAAAATGGTAGAAGAAAGTACTGCTCTTACAGTAACAACACTAAATGTTAATGGATTAAACTCCCCAATAAAAAGACACACACTGACAGAATGGATTAAAAAACAGGACCCATCTATATGCTGACTACAAGAAATGCACTTTAGACACAAGGACAAAAATAGGCTGAAAGTGAAAGCTTGGAAAAAGATATTTCATGCAAACAGCAACCAGAAAAAAGCAGGAGTAGCTATATTAATGTCAGACAAAGTAGACTTCAAAAGTAAAAAATTAAAGGAGACAAAGAAGAACACTATATGTTAATAAAAGAGTCAATTCATCAAGAAAACATAACAATCATAAACATTCAGGCACCAAGCTAGAGTGCTCCAAAATTCATGAGGCAAACAATGAGAACACTGAAAGGAGAAGTAGATAACTCTACAATAATAGTTGGAGACTTTAATACACCACTCTCATCAATGGATAGAACATCTAGACAGAGGATCAGTAAAGAAATGAATGGAGATGTTGTATTATACAATAAATGAACTAGACTTGACATTTATAGAACACTGCACCCCACAACAGCAGGATACACATTTTTCTCAAGTGCTCATGGAACATTCTCTAGGGTAGACCACATGTTGGGTCACAGAGCAAGTCTCAACATATTTGAAAATATTGATATTATAAAAAATACTTTCTCAGATCATAACGGAATGAAGTCGGAAATAAATAACAAGCAGAAGATTGTAAAATTCACAAATATATGGAGACTAAACAATACACTCTTAGAAAACCAGTGGATAAAGGAAAAAGTTACACGAGTAATTAGTAAATGCCTCAAGGCAAATGACAATGAAAACACAACATATCAAAACTTATGGGATGCAACAAAGGCAGTGCTGAGAGGGAAATTTATTGCCCTAACTGCCTATATTAGAAGAGAAAAAGAGCAAAAATTGAGGAATTAAATGTCCACTTGGAGGAGCTAGGGAAAGAAAAGCAAACTAACTCCAAAGCAAACAAAAGGAAAGAAATGACAAAGTTTAGAGCAGAAATAAATGAAACTGAGAATAGGAAAACAATAGAGAGAATCAACACAACCAGAAGTTGATTCTTCATGAAAATCACCAAAATTGATGGACCCCAAGCTAGTCTAAAGAAAGAGGGGGGGAGGGGTTAGAGAGAGAGAGAGAGAGGATGTAAATAAATGCAATCGGAAATGGGAAAGGAAACATAACTACTGTTCCTGTAGAAATAAAGGAGATAATGAAAAGATGCTATGAGCAACTATATGCTAATAAACTAGACAACTTACACGAAATGGACAACTTTCTAGAAAAGTATAAACAACCAACATTGACCTGAGAAGAAATAGACAACTTCAACAAACCAATCACAAGTAAAGAGATTGAGTCAGACATCAAAAAGCTCCAAAAAAAGAAAAGCCCAGGATCAGACGTCTTCACATGTGAATTCTTCCAAGCAATCAAGAAAGAATTAATACCAATCTTGCTCAAACTCTTTAAAAAAATTGAAGAGGAGGGAAAGCTCCCCAACTTATTCTATGAAGCCAACCTCACCCTAATACCAAAATCAGACAAAGATTCTACAAAAAAAGAAAATTATAGACTAATCTCTTTAATGAATATAGATGCAAAAATCCTCAACAAAATACTTGAAAATCAAATGCAGCAGCACATTTAAAAAATTATATAGCATGATGAAGTGGGGTTTATTCCAGGTATGCAAACTGGTTCAACACAAAAAAATCAATTAGTGCTGTGCACCACATCAATAAATCAAAGTGGAAGAACCACATGATCATCTTGATCATTACAGAAAAGGCATTTGACAGAATTCAACATCCTTTTCTTGATGAAAACACTTCAAATGATAGGGATAGAAGGGAATTTTCTCAATATGATAAAAGCTGCATATGAAAAACCCACATCTAATATCATACTCAATAGGGAGAGACTGAAAGCTTTCCCTCTAAGATAAGGAACAAGACAGGGATGCTCACTGTCACCATTGTTATTCAACATTGTGCTGGAAGTTCTAGCCAGAGCAATTAGGCAAGAAAAAGAAATAAATGGCATCCAAATTGGAGAGAAAGAAGTAAAACTTTCACTGTTTGCAGATGACATGATTCTGTATGTAGAAAATCCAGAAAACTTACAGCAAAGCTATTAGAACTAATCAATGAATATAGCAAAATGGCAGGCTACAAGTTCAACATACAAAAATCTGTAGTGTTCTTACACACAAGTAATGTGCAACAAGAGGAGGAAATAAAGAAAAAATTCCATTTACAATAGCACCCAAAAGAATCAAGTATTCACGAATAAACTTAATGAAGGCCACAAAAGACCTACACAAAGAAAACTACAAGAAACCGCTAAAAGAAATCAATCAGGACCTAAAAAAAAAAAAAACGGAAGAACAGACCTTGTTAATGGATTGGAAAACTAATTATGATTAAGATGTCAATTCTCCCTAAACTGATTTATAGATGCAATGCAATACCAATTAAAATCCCAACAACTTACTTTGCAGAAATAGTAAAACCAATAACCAAATTTACTTGGAAGGACAAGTTGCCCCAAATAACCAAAAGTATCTTGAGAAAGAGGAACAAAGTGGGAGGTCTCACACTACCTGACTTTGAAGCATATTACAAAGCTATACTGCTCAAACAGCATGGTACTGGCTAAGGATAGATATACCGACCAATGGAATCAAACTGAGTGTTCAGAAGTAGACCCTCACATCTACAGACAATTAATCTTTGATAAGGAAGTCAAACCAAAGCAACTGGGACAGAAAAGCCTCTTCAATAAATGGTATTTGGAGAGCTGAATATCCATTTCCAAAAGAATGAAAGAGGAATCCTATCTCACACCTTACACAAAAATTAAATAGAAATGGATCAAAGACCTAAACATTAGCTCTAAGACCATAAGTCTCTTGGAAGGAAATGTAGGGCAATTTCTTAATGATCTTGTGATAGAAGGTGGTTTCCTAGACCTTACACCCAAAGTGCAAGCAACCAAAGCACAAATAGACAAATGGGATCCCCTCAAAATCAAATACTTTTGTACATCAAAAGACTTTGTCAGAAAAGTAAAAAGGCAGCCCACACAATGGGAGACAATATTTGGCAACCATATATCAGATAAGGGTTTAATATCCCATATATATAAAGCTATCCTACAACTCAGCAACAGAAAGACAAACAACCCAATTAAAAAAATGGACAAAAGACACGGACAGACATTTTTCTGAAAAGTTAATACAGATGGCTCAAAAACATATGAAAAAATGCTCAACTTCACTGGCTGTTGGGGAAATGCAAATCAAAACCACAATGAGATATGGCCATTATCCAAAAAAACAGAAAATTACAAGTGCTGGAGAGGATGTGGAGAAAGAGGCACACTTATTCACTATTGGTGGGGATGTAGAATGGTGCAACCACTCTGGAAGGCAGTGTGGCAGTTCCTCAGGAAACTAAGTATAGATTTACCATATGATCCAGCTATTCCATTAGTAGGTATATACTCAGAGGAACTGAAAGTTAAGACACAACATAAATTTGTAAACCGGTATTTATCACAGCATTATTCATAATAGCCAAGAGATGGAAACAGCCCAAACATCCATCAATGTACAAGTGGATAAACCAACTGTGGTACATAGACATGATGGAATATTGTGCAGCTGTAAGACAGAACCAAGACACAGAACATATAATAACGTGGATGAATCTTGAGGACATTATGTTGAGTGAAGTTAGCCAGAAACAAAGGGACAAATACTATATGGTCTCACTAATATGAACTAACATTAGTGAGCAAACTTTGAGAGTTAAAAGCTGGTAACATGGGCTACCAGGAGATAGAAAGATAGATCGGGCTTTTGATGCTGAAGGACTATAGAATGTTCATCAGGCTTGATTGTATAGGCCCCAAAATTGATAACATAATACTGTGCGATGGTAGCACAATATTGTAACTACCCTGAACAAAGATGTCCATGAGTAAAGCTGAAAGAGGTGGGCTAGGAGCATGTATGCCACCTGAGGTAAAGATACAAGATAAAGACTGGGACTGTTTAACTTAGCAAATACTGGAGTGGTCAATGATTGTAACTAAATGTACAAAGATAAAACTGTTCTTGCATGTGGTAGAACAAATCAATGTCAACCATGCAGAGTGTTGGAAAAGGGATGGTAGTGGGGAAAAAATAAAATCAAAGCAAACTGGAGTCAATGATCAACAGTAACATTGTAATATACTTCCATTAAATGTAACAAAGTCAATATACCAAAGCTAAATAAGTATGAGAGGGGTATATGAGTGAGGGATATGGGATTCTTGATAGTGGTGGTATTGTCTTACCCTATTATTATATTGTATTGTATGATATTTTAATTTTCTTTTTATTATCTTTTTTATTATTTGTTAAAAAAAAACCCTAAAAATTAAGTAGCTTTCTGTAATCCTAGAACTCAGAGATAACTACAGTTGTACATTTGGCATACATTTGCATAATTTTCTATGCAAATACAAATATATGAAATTTGTTTATTTATCTATTTAATTATTTTTACAAAAATAGTGTTACACCGTGGATACTATTCTGCAAATTTTTTTTAGTTAATAAATATGGTCAAATTTTTATGTCCTTACTTGTAATTCCACCCCATTCTACTTGGTGTTGGAATAATAGTCTATTACCTGAATATACCATAATTTATGTAAACTATACCCAATTGTGATATTTGGGTTGTTTTCCATTTTTCACTGTTATAAGCAATACTACCATCCTCCAAATATATCACTTAGAGGGTACTTTTTATGATGAATTTTCTGTAGCTGGACTTGCTGTGTATGCATATTTAAATTTTTATAGCCATTACCAAATTGCTTCCAGAAAGAGTTGATATGGCCACCAGTGGTATATGAAAAGGCAGTCTCTACTTTCTCACTGAAACTGAACAGTCTTTTTAATCTTTGCCAATTGGGTAAAAAAAAAAAATCTAAAGAGCATATATTTGTTTGCAGTGAAACTATTGACAGTTTTAAATATTGATTTTTTAGTCACATTTATTTTCTTTCCTCTCCTGGCACTTTGCCTCCTCCCCACAGTCACTGTCTTGAGTTACTTTCACTCCCCTTCCTTATTTCTCTCTGCATGTCCCAAACCCCATGAAGCAGAATTAGACACTTACCCTTCTGTGTTCTCCTGATGCTTTATTCCTATTTAGAACTTCTAACATTGTGCTTTGCAATATTTTTTTTCAAATGCCTCTCTCTGATACAACCATGAGTTCCTTAAAGCTGAGACATATCTTATTCATTTGTTTAACTTTCCTTACTTAGTGGCATAGTGTCTGCATATTGACTTTCAATAATACAATTTTGAATGAATGTTATTTTAACTGTATTTAAATTCTATTATATTGCATTTTACATTGGGGTCTAGGGACATTTTCCAAGATGGCAAAACTCACAGAACCACGGTACATGTTTGCTTGTTGTTTTTCCATGTAAGCTTCTCATTGATACATCACATCAGTGCATACGACTGCACAAGTTATAAGCATACAGCTTGTTCACCAAAAGAACATAGCTGTGTAACCAGCACACAGAGGAGGAAACAAAACATTATCAGGACCCAGGATGCACCCTTAGAGCTCCATTCCAGTCATCCACTCTCAAGGATAATCACTATCCTCACTGCAGAGTAATTTTGCCTAATTTGAACTTTATATACAATGGAATTAATGTGAGTAGTTTTGTGTCTAGTTTGGTTTCCTCGGCCTTTGCTGTCATTGATATAGACTATTCCATTTCATTAACACACCATAATTTATCTATCCATTCTTGATGTTGATGGACATTTGGATTGTTTTGTTCCAGTTTGGGGTTATTACAAATGATTCTGTGTTGAATATTTTTATACATGTTATTTGGTGGATATATCTATGTTTATCTCTCAGATATATACCTAGGACAGTAATTGCTGGGTAATGGTGACATTCATGCTGTTTCAATTTATCACAATTTTTTAATATTTTGATAAATATAAGATATATATGTGTGTGTATGTATGTATATATGTCTATACTGATATTTTTTAGTCAATTTTTGTAATTTATATTTTCTAGAAAAACATTTCATGTATAGTTTAAAATGTATTGCCATAGATTTATACATAGTAATCACTTAAATTAACATGTTCCTTTTCTTCTTTCATTCCTTTATTCATTTTTATTTTTATCAAACTACAACATATACACAGTATAAAAAGTCAAATAGTTCTATAATTATTTTTATGACAAGTAATAGTAGCCTATCTCACCTTATTTTCTAAAATTGATGGGAGATAAGAATTTTCAAATTTGAGAAGAGTAATTTGTTCTGAGTACCATTAGTAAAAATCAGTTCACACTTATATACATTCTGGTACAACTCAAGAACATTAAATGCAGAGAGAAGATATTAGAAAGTGCCACAGGAAGGGAAATATATTTTAATTAATCTAATAGGAAACATCTTATCTTAGTAGCAGAAGAAAGAGGTGTTTGGAGTGTAAAGGAAAATAGCTGTTATCCTGGAATTCTGTACTCAAGCTACTTACCAGTCCCTTTTTTTTTTTTTTTTTTTTTTATTTTAAACAACAGAAATTTATTGTCTCACAGCTCTGGGGGCTAGAAGTTCAAAATCATGATGTTGGCAGGGTCATGCTCCCTCTGAAACCTGTAGAGGAGGATTCTTCCTTGCCTCTTCCTAGCTTCTGACTGTTGCTGTCAACTCTTGGCATTCCTTGGCTTGTGGCAGCAAAACTCCAATCTCTGTTTTCACGTGGCCTTCTCTGCTGTGTCCAAATTTTGTTTTATAAGGACACCAGTCATATTGAATTAGAGTCCAAACTCACCCAGTTTGGCCTAGTCTTAGCCCATCACTCATTCAGAGACCCTAGTTCCAGATAAGGTGACATTCTGAGGAACCAGGGATTAGGACTTCATAACGGATATTTCTAAAGAGTAAAGCAGCTTATTTTTTGTAATATCCCTCAATATAGTTTTGTCAGTAGTTTCCTCATGATTATATTCAGATTATGCATGTTTGGCAGGAATTTTATGGAAGCGATAGTGTGTCCTTCTCGTGCATCAGCACAGAATGTACTAGAAGTCAGTTTCTTTCCATTCTTGCCACCATTATATTTGAATGGTTGATTAAGGTGTCCTCCAGGATTCTCCACTATAAAATTACTATTCTCCCCTTCTTTTTTTTTTTTTTTGAGTTTTATCCTCATTTTATTTATTTATTTATTTTTTATTTTATTTTATTTTCAAATAAATTCAAAGTTATAGGGGCAGTTGCAAAAACAATACTAACCCCATACAAAGAATTCCATCCTACCCTGACCCCCCTCCCCTGATATCTCAATCCACCAACCTTAACATGCTGTCACATTGCTATTTCTTTCCCTCCCTCCCTCCCTATCATCCATCATCTATTGCTCTGTCTTCTGAACGTATGAGAGCTAGCTGCACACATCCTTGAACATACACTATAATTCACGTATACACTTCACATGAACAAGAACATTCTTTTATGCAATCCTATTAAGCGCAGCTAAGAAGTACAAGAGGTTCAACAATGATACAAAGCTTACATTCTATATTTCCTTTACCTTATGTCTCAACTGTGTCCCTTCGAGCCACCTGTCCTCTATCCTCCAATCCCATCCAAGTTCATCCTTGGCATTCAATCATCTATTTAGACTGTCTTTTTTTTTTTTTTTTTTTTCAGTGTAGGAACATATATACAGCCTAAATCTTCCCATTCCACCCCGTCCCTAACCTTCCATTAGTGGGATTAATCACATTTAGAATGTTGTAATGCTCTTTCCCACCATCCATTACTAGAAATTTCCCTTCACCTCAAACAGCAACTCCACCCTCATTTCTTAACTCCCCATTGTTCCTTCCCCCATTTCTCTTAACCTGAACTCTACATTTCATCTCTATGGTTATGTTCTTTGATAGTTTCTTTGTGTTTGCTGTGGGGGTTAAAATTAACCTCTTAAATCCATATCAATCTTGTTTTTCTTTGATACCACCTCCACTTCTATAGGACACATAAACTATGTTCCTATACTCCTCCATTCCCCTACCTTTATATAGTTGTCTAAAATTACGTATTTTACGTTGAGTTCAAAACCACTGATTTGTCATTAGGGTTTGTGTAATTTATATCATGTAGGAAGTAAATAGTGGAGTTACAGTTTAAAAATTATTGACTTCTATTTGTATTCCATTGTGGTTGGAGAATGTGCTTTGAGTATATTCAATTTTTTAAAAAAATTTCTTGAGGCTTCTTTTATGTCCCTGCTTATGGTCCCTTCTGGAGAAAGATCTGTGATCACTAGACAAAAATGAGTGCCCTGGTGCTTTGGGATGTAAGGTACTATACATTTCTGTTAAAATTCTCTATATCTCTTTCTTCTTTCTGTTGTTTTCTGTTGGTAGGGTTCCTTTTAGAATCTGAAGTAGGGCAGGTCTTTTATTGGCAAAGTCTCTCAGGATTTGTTTGTCTGTGAAAAATTTAAGCTCTCCCTCAAATTTGAAGGAGAGTTTTGCTGGATAAAGTATTCTTGGTTGGAAATTTTTCTCTCTCAGAATTTTAAATGTGTCATGCCACTGCCTTCTTGCCTCCATAGTGGCCACTGAGTAGTCACAACTAGTCTTATGTTGTTTCCTTTGTACGTGGTGAACTGCTTTTCTCTTGCTGCTTTCAGGACTTGCTCCTTCTCTTCAGTATTTG
The DNA here is from genome assembly GCF_015220235.1 of Choloepus didactylus. Classification (NCBI taxonomy): domain Eukaryota; kingdom Metazoa; phylum Chordata; class Mammalia; order Pilosa; family Megalonychidae; genus Choloepus; species Choloepus didactylus. The sequence goes on from NC_051326.1 coordinate 41,994,426, forward strand.
ACAGTCTGATCAGAATATGTCTCGGAGTGGGTTTATTTGGATTTATTCTATTTGGAGTTCGCTGGGCATTTATGCTTTGTGTATTTATATTGTGTAGAAGGTTTGGGAAGTTTTCCCCAACAATTTCTTTGAATACTCTTTCTAGACCTTTACCCTTTTCTTCCCCTTCTGGGACACCAATGAGTCTTAAGTTTGGATGTTTTATTTTATCTATCGTATCCCTGAGATCCATTTCAATTTTTTCTATTTTTTTCTCCATTCTTTCTTTTGTTCTTTCATTTTCTGTTCTGTGGGCTTCTAGGACGCGGAGATGTTGTTCAGCTTCCTCTAGGCTTGTATTGTGAATATCCGGAGTCTTTTTAATTTGGTCAACAGTTTCTTTTATTTCCATAATATCTTCTAGTTTTTTATTTACTCTTGCAATGTCTTCTTTATGCTCTTCTAGGGTCTTCTTTATGTAGCGTATATCCTGGGCCATGGTCTTCTTGATGTCCTTTAAATCCTTTGCCATGTTTTCATTCCTTGATTGTATTTCTTTGATTAATTCTGCGAGGAACTTTGTTTCTTCTGATAACTTGATTTGTGTGTTTGGAGTTGGATTCTCCATATCATCTGGTTTTATCATATGCATTGAGATTTTCTGTTGTTTTTGGCCTCTTAGCATTTGGTCTGCTCAACAGGGTTCTTTTAATTTGTGAAAAAAAAAACCTATCTACTTTTTCAGAAACACTGTTTGGTGACATACACTTTCTCTAACGAACCAGCAGATGGCGTCTGTGAGTCACCTATACCTCTCAAGTCAGTTCTCCACCTTGTCCCCGCAATGAGTGGGGAAATGATTCTTGTGAGGTCTAGCCGGAGAACTCGGCCTGGGTGTGTTGCTGGAGCTGTCCACCCTGAATGCGGGGTGCTTGTACAGGTGGTCAGGGAGAAAGAACAGCCTCAATATTCAAGTCCCCCCGGTTCCCGGAGATTCAAGGCCGCCGCAAGAGTCCAAGCCTTCATTTCATTTCAGCCCCAGCCCCTCTCTCTCTCTGTCTCACAAACCACCGGACTTGGCATAGTGTCGCTGGGATCTCTGAGCGGGTCCCCCTGCCCAGCTGCGCTCCTCCAGGGCCTCTGCTGAGGGAATGCCGTGCTACGTCATCAGTGCGTGCTGTCCCTCAAGGGAAGCCCCGGGCCACCAGGCCAAGCCGGCTCGCTTTCAGTCTTATGCAAAAATGGCCAAATGGGGCTTCTCCACACCCCCCTCCTCGCACAGTTCCTCCTTCCCAGATCCGGGACAACTGGCGGGGCTCTGGGCTGTGGGTACAGACAGGAGTTTATCCCGCCCTCCCAGGAGCGAGCTGCTACCTGCGGGGATTCTTTCAGCTTCTGGCTCTCCGCTCTATTCCCCCAGCCCCCAGGATATCTGCAGCGGGCTATCTTCCAGGCCTGACCCCGAGAGGTCGGCCCAGCCCCCTCTTGCTGTGTTTTACTGCGTGTTTCCCACGATCGCACCTGCAGCCACTCCTGGGTTTTCCCCCTTTTCTTTTTTTATTAAAAGAGCCCGTTGGTCTCCAGATGCCAAACCCTGACTTCTCTGGATCGCTGCATGGCTGCGGGACTTCCAGCCAGCTTACTCACTCGTTTCAGAATGCAGACTCCCAGTTTCACCAAGTATACAGCCCCTGGGAACTGGCAGATCTCGTCCAGCTGGCACATTGCTGCAACCGGTATTCTGGGTCACTCTCTGGTCCTTATCTAGTGTTTTCCACGGAGGTGTTCCTTAGCCCTGTCTCACCTAGCCGCCATCTTGGTTTCTCTCACCATTCCCTTTTAAGGACAAATCTAAGATTGTTCCCAGAAATTGATCTCACAATTAAATAATAAGCTGCAATAAGTAATGGTAAACAAATGAATTACTAAACCTGTGTGTAAATCTAAACAATAATTGACTCTAAACAATAAACTTTATTAAGAATGATAATGGTAATGATGATGAATAGTTTGTGGCAGATAGATACAACGTGGAAATAAAATTCTACTCAACAATAACAAGCATGTTTGAGATTTGATTGGAATGTACACTTTCTACCACTTTTGATCTGAAGTATTTAGGGGTAAAAATTAACAGTAGGGATTTCTGAGTAAAGTATGAAATTAGAAGTTTAGGAGTTAATTACTAAAAAAGAGAAAGTATATAGCTCACAAAAAATGAGAATAAAAAATTTTCAATAATCAGATTAAAGGCAGAAAAAACATAATAACAGAAGACAAACAAAGCCAAATGTGTGTGTGTGTGTGTGTGTGTGTGTGTGTGTGTGTGAGAGAGAGAGAGAGAGAGAGAGAGAGAGAGAAAGAGAGAGAGAGTGTAAACAATAGTGCCTTGGATGCCCTAGTTGGAGAGAGAAAAAAAGAGGGGGCCTTTTAGATGGGATATAAATACAGAGTTCAGTTATGTGCTTTCTTAAGAAATAAACATGGTTAAAATATTTTAAACAATAAGGGCAATAAGTGCTGAAAACAAAGAAGTGGAAAATATCAACCAAAAGAAAATTGGTATAGCTATGTTAATATCAGAGAAAATACATTTAAGATAAAAAAACACTATTGAGAATAAAGAACATCACTTCAAATTAATCAAAGAAAGAGTTCACCAGTAATATATTAGAAACTTGCATGCAGGTAAAACTATAGCTTCAAAAACTATGCCTGCATTATATGGAGACATTGGTAAATGCACAGCACATTTCTTATACCTCTTTATGTTTCCTAAATCAAGCAAATAATAAATTAGTGAGTTTAAGAAGATTGAAACCACATATTGACTAAGCTTATTTAAAAGACGTATACAACCAACAATTAGAAAATGCTCATTTTGTTCAAGTAAATATGAAATATTTACAAACATGACCACACACGAGGAAGAAACCAAGCGTCAAAAAATACAGAATATCACTGTTTGTTTTTTTTAAAACTCTGTATCCTGAACAAAATGCAATAGAAACAGTAATCTCAAAAAAGAAAGTAACAAACCACACCCCCTATTTTGAAATTTTAAGATGCACAAGATTAATTGTTCATGCATCAAGAAGAAAAATGTAATGAAATTTGAATATATTAAGAATATAACAATGAAATTGCTACCTATCGTCATTTGTTTGGTACATCTAAAATGATTGTGAAATTTATAGCCATACAAACATGTTAGAAAATGAAGGCAACTTAAAAAATAAAAAGGTTAAACATCCAGCAAAAGGAACTGGAACAATAGTAAAAAACAATAACTATTTGAAGGAAATTGATGAAAGAAACAATAAAGGGAATTGAGAAACACAAAACTTGATTCTTTAACAGGTACCATTCAGTAGACAAATAACTGAAAAGATTTATTAAGATAAATATTGGAAGCCCAAATCATTGATATTAGAAAATAAAATGGAGATATTACCTACACATTAGAGATTATTTTTTGAAATTTCAAGAAAAATTATGAATTACATTATACCAGTATATTTGAAAACCCTTCCAGACAATAGAAAAATAGGAAAATAGTTCAATTCATTTAATGAAGCTAAAGAATCTGTCATATGAAAGGACAAGTATATAGTACAAGAAGAAAAATTTAGGGCTGCATACTGAACTGTGTAGTTCGCTTTTATTTACACTTATGGAAAAATAACTGTGATCATCTAAATTGATCATGAAAAATAACTGTGATCATCTAAATTGATCATGAAAAATGTTTTAATAGCATTTAAAACATTTTTATGATCAATGACACACTAAAACAAAAACATAAAGCCTCCTTAGCATTCTAAGTACCAGCAAGTTTTCTTAATGCAATAAAGGGTATCTAGCAAAATATTTTAGCAAGAATATAATATAATATATAAACAACAATAAAAGAGAAGAACACCACATTATAAGAAGTGGGAAAACATCAGGCAATTCAAAATTCTTGGTCCTCCTCTGTTCTCCACTTGAAACCTTCAGTGATCTCATCCAATTTCATGGTTTAAAAATGATCTATTTACTGAAGACATACAAATTCATTGTCTGCATTCCAGATCTCCCTTCAAAACTCCTGGCGCACATAAACGACTGCCTACTTTAACATCTCTAGCAATGTCTGATGGACATCTTGAACTCAGTACATCCCACCTTAAATCTCTGATCATTTCCAACCCACAATCTTCCACCTGAGCCCTTTCTCAAATCAGCTAATGGCAACTCTACCTTTCTAGTATATTAGCCCCAAAACTTAGTGACCCTGAAACCCCTCTTTCTTGCACATGTCTCATATATTCCTGTTTTTTTATACCCTCAAAGTGTATCTGGAATCTGACAATTTCTCAACTTCTTAACACATCCACTATCAGTCTCACCTAAGCAAGAATCTTCTCTTGCCTGGATTAATAAAGATTCTACACTTTCCTTCTACAGTTTGTTGTCAATACAGCAACCAGAGTAATTTTTTAAAAGTATAGATGAGATAACTGCCATACTCAAAACATGCTTTGGTGTATCAACCAGAGTAAAATTCCAAATCCTAGAATATCTACCAAGTCCTACATGCTTTGCCCGCTCTAAGCACTTCTCCCCATCCACAACACCCGTTACCTCTCTGACCTCAGTTCTCTTTCCCTCTCTCTCTGCTCCAGCCATACCAGGGTCCTGACTGTTCATCAATGCTGAAGGCAAACCCCCTACTTAGGGTTCTTGCTTGGCTTTCACTCTTCCCTCTATCTGGAATATTCTTCCCTCATATGCAAATATAACAAACTCACTCCTCTCCTTCAAGTCTCTGCTCAAATCTCACTTTCTCAATAAAACAGATCCTGATGGCCCCATTGAATTTTTCAATCTACTCTTCTCTTTCCCCAATCTTGGCACCCCCAATACTATTTACTCTGCTCTTATGTTTCAAAATTTTCATTTGCTACCTACTAGCATGAAGTATTCTTTATTTATTATGGTGACTGTTAATTGTTTGTCTCCTCCAATTAAAATGTAAGCCCCATGATGTCAGAGTTCTTTGTTTAGTTCAGTGATTATCCGAAGTCCCTAGAAGAGTCCCTAATACACAATCAGTGCAAAACATATATTTTTTGAATTGTTTAACAATTTTAAAAGATGAATGCCTTGTAGACTCAAAAATATGTTTAACCTCACAAATAATCAGAAAAATGAATTTTAACAAGATTCCATTGCACAACCAACAAATTTTCTATTTGTACAAGTGTTAGAGTCTTATATTATGAGGGACTGAGAAAAATATGACAAAACAAGCGCATGTATACGTTGTTGTGAGACTGCAAGCTGTTACAATCACATTGGAGAGCAACTTGGCAATTCCATTGTGATGTCCAGCCTAGGTATGTGTATTGAACCGCCATTTATAATAATTAAAAAGTAAAAATTACCCTTTGGTAGGGAGCTAGGAAAATCAAACATTTTTCATACATTTAAAAAGAATTAACAAAAATCTACATTTTTCAGCTAGAGGAATCTCACATATTGCTGAACACAAAAAACAACTTGCAAATGGTACAAGCACATACATCCAAAAATGATACCTATTAAGTGATTATTATTAAGTATGCAAAATAGTAACATATATTTTTTAAGGATTTATGTACACACACTTATATGAAAACTATTAAAATGTAAATGAGAACATAGAAATTTCAGAATGTGAGAATATGTGGTAAGAGGAAGAACAAATGAAATAGATGAATGTTGGGGGAGTATGACTGTATCTCTAAGATTTCATTTTTTAAAAAGAAAGATTTGAAGCCATTAGGAGCAAATATTAACATTGGTGATGGTAGGTAGATAAGTGCCCACTATTTATTCACATTTTTTTTATATTTGAAATATTTTATAACATTTTAAAAAATATGGTACTACATATTTTATAACTTATGCAGGGTGAGACATATTTTCTTTAGACATATAATATGTACAAAATAAAATAATTGGTTTTTGTGTATAGTTTTTCATAGATCATCTACTGTGATTTCATCTCCTTTGCAATTGGTGTGCATGCAGTAAGAAGTAAATGAAAGACTGTAAGCCGAAAAATTTAGAAAATACAGACTTTCGCTGATATTTTAGCCAACCTCTTTATCTATTTGAATTGCCGTAAATAGGACCACATAAATGCTGTTGTCTCTGAATGTGAGCCTCCTCAGACAGAGAGATTTTTAAATTGCTCTGGAAAATACGTGTAAATCTAATTGATGTGTGTTAAAAATGTTATAAAGAAGGGGGTTTATATAATGTATTGTTGCCTCTGTGTTGGTATTTTAAATAGTAAGTTTTTTCTGGAAATAAAATTTATAGAAACAAAGGTAACATTAGATCAGATCATTCAGATACAGGAAGAAAATACGCTTCTGGTGTAAAAGTCATCTTTGCAAGCATGTTTCTCCTGATATGTATACTACCATCTAGTGGGGGATTTCAAGAACAACAGTGACACGTATATTAAAAACATGACTTTGATTAGCTTAAAACAAACCTATATTAAACTTGTCTTTGATTTGTGTGCCCTAGAACACTTTGAATTATAAAAAGATATGACAGTCTTAAAAGGAATTGTCCTCAAATCGATAGCTCAGCATATAGCTTAGCTATTTGTTTAGGTGACAGATTGAAATAAGTTCTGCTGTCTTCTAATTTGTACAAGTTGATTAATTTCTGTGAGCCTAATTCCCTAATCCTTAATTGTCTGATAGTAGTAAGTTACATTTTGGTAGGGTTTTGTGACAATCAAATGGGCTACGGTACATTAAAACTTTCTGTTTAGTAGGCACTCAGTACATGGAAAGTATTGTTACGAGTAAATGTACCCGGTGTTCTCTTTTGCAGCCTTCATTTCATTGTTTTTGACACTGAGATGGCTCATGATATTCTCAAGGTCTGGGATGGTCCGGTGGACAGCAACATCCTGCTGAAGGAGTGGAGTGGTTCAGCCCTGCCGGAGGACATCCACAGCACCTTCAGCTCGCTCACCCTGCAGTTTGACAGTGACTTTTTCATCAGCAAGTCAGGCTTTTCCATCCAGTTCTCAAGTAGGTGGCATGGCTTTCTTCTTATTTTTCTTGACATCCTATTTTTACCATTAAGGTAGAATTTTATTTGTATTCTTAGGCCTCTCCTTAAATGGATGAAATTTGTTTTGAGCATAATTTTAAATTTTAAAAATGTACATCAAGAGAGAAGTTAATCTTATGAAATTCTGTTCATTATCACAGAGAGATGGACAGTGAATCTCTTTGTTATATGAGAAACAAATTACTTTAAAAGTTTCTACTAGTCAGTATGTACCTAAACTTGGGTCCAAGACAGATGCAGGTCTCTAAACGAATGTAAAGTTTATCTTGGGTGCACCCTCAGAGGCACAAACTGCAGGGACCCTAATTGCCCTAGTTATACTCTCCATAGGATGGAAACTTGGTGCTACCTGCCTACTGATCAGGCTTGTTTTGATTCTCTACTCCCATCTTCCCTGTTTAGTAGTGCCCTGTATTTTTTTTTTTCCTCTTTAGGGCTAAAGTTTCAAGTAGATAATGTAAGGAAATGACGTCTGTTGAATTACTATTGGGAAGCCACATTTGCACATTGAACTACTGTCTCCTGAAGATAGTGCCTCTATTTGTTGTAAAACCCCTTTTAAAAAAATTTTTTTTTATGAGAAAGAAGGATTAAGAATATTTTATGGCAGTTCAACCTTTTTAGTACCCTTCAAATTCACCATATAGAGGTGCCATATAATTTGGTAGCACACAGCGTCAGCCATAGTCATAAAACAAGTGAAATTTGCACATAAACATATTCAGACTCAATTTATCTCTTGGCAGGTCACTGGCAATCCATATTTAGGATTTACATAAGAAAATTAACTTAGGTCAATTTAATGCTTTAAAAGGTTGCTAATAAAATTGAAGTTGTCGTCTGTGCAATTTCTTACCTCTAGTTTCACTGTGCTTTGAGGTGGTAATTTGCAGATGTGTTCATGGACTAATACCTGTGTGTGGTAAAAATTTTACTCAACTATGTCAAAAACATCAAGATATCTTTACACCAGCTACCCTGTCTTGAAAAAATAAACCCTTTATTCAAAGACTATGTTATTTTTACTGTCTTTTTTTGGTAAGATAAAAATACCCTTTCTTTTATGAAATGGTGGTGACAATAGATGATAGATTGTTGTTTACTGTTCTTTGTTGGAAAAATAAAAAAAAATGGTAAGTTTATGAGGGTGAGTTCATTTTTCACCCCAGCCCAGTTCTGTCCTCTCTTGGCCCTCTCCCTCTTCCCTTTTGTAAATTCTTATGAAGTCCAAGAACCTCTTCTTTTTCTATTTTTCATACTTATTCTCTCTTTCCAAACAGGACTATATATTTAACTATGGAAGGGAGATTATTATTATTTTATTAGTTATTATTATTATTTTTACCCTTCTCAGTTTGGGTAAAAATAATAATAATAATTCTCCCTCCTACAGTGATTTGAGTAACACAGACATTTTTCTTCTCCTTATATAAATGAAGTGATATTTTGAAGTTTGGGAAGTGATCAAGGGACACAACCATAAGAGGTCTAACAGGACAAAAACTTGTTTAATTCTCTTTCTTTAACTCAGAGTTTTCTAACAGTGCTAGTTTGAACCATATGAAACTGTAATTTTTTAGGTCAAAATAGTTAAATATTGACTATTTCATATGTGGTTATGTGGTTCAACATAACACTTGGATATCCCCACCCCACCCCCACCATTACTAGTTAATAAATCCCTGAGTCATGTATATACTTTGAGAAATACCATTTTAGGGTGAAAATGTAATATTGACTCTGAGACATTTTTATTAATGGTTTCTGCAATATTGTCTTTAAAACTCTATAGCAAGAAAAAAAACAGATATACGAACTTCAAATGGTATAATGTAGAAAAGCATGGACAGCTGTGACTTAGAAAAATTGGGTCCCTATCTTGACCTTTGTGGTTTGGAAATGACCATTTCTTTTTTTGCAAAGTGAAATCAGTGGACCAATTTCTAAGGACCTCTCCATTTCCAAAATTCTAATCCTAGGGGCCAATCTATATGGACTATGTTCTCTGCCTCTAGTTGGGTTCATCCAATGGGAACCTCTGGCAGAAGAGAGGAAGGGGAGAAGGGTAAGGTTAGGATATTTATGCCCCTCACTCCAACTCTGCCAGTTTGCCTGAGTTGGCTGCGTCCTTCAATCAAAGGCCACGAGTCTATACGTCAGGTTTCTGTAACCATTTCCCCAACAACTACACTTCCATCTGTGATTCCTCAAACCCAAATTTTGCAAATAAACCTTCTGAAATAATTCAATTGGGAAAGTGCCATTATTACATGTTGGATCCTAAATAAACAATTCTTAAAAGAAAATTGGTAAGCATATGAAATGGTCACGAATGTGCTCAAATATCAGATATAAAAAAAGTCACATTTCTTCATTTTTTTAGGTCAAATTATATCCAGCTCCAGCCCCAGCACTGAAGTGACCAAAAGTCCAATAACTATCTATTTTTAAAAGCCTCCTCCCAGTTGGGATTGTATGGGAAACCTAGGATGAAATCTTCATGGTCAGTACAGGGAAAGACTTAGTCCTCCCTTTGCACTGGTCGTTATCTTCACTCTTGTCCTTCCTACATGTTACTGCTTCATTTAGGTGCCATTACTCTGGGCAGCCATAGAGATTCATCGCACAATGTTTTTTTTTAAGGACCTCATGTTTAAACTTGGACACTTTCCCTGCCACAACCAAGGCAAGATGCCTTATGAACCATTTTCTTATGGACTAGTCTGATCAACCATCCACTCCTCCACCAAATTAAGTTTGCCACCTCAGGGACACCAGTGGGAGTGAGACATGAGAAACTGATGAAAAATGTTGTCTCCTATATCTTCAGGTAACTAAGTTGTCCCAGTTTATCCAGGATTTCTCTGGTTTTAGCAAAGAAAGTTCCTGGAACCCCCTTAGTTCCGGTTGTAAAACTGAGAGCCCCATGTCCCAGGAATTCCCCTCCCCCATCAGTCCCAGGAAACAGGGATGTGTTGTCAGTCTACCTACACCATGACCAATTTGCCACTCTCTACTCCTTCAATTTCTGGAGCCTTCGTTTCCTCTCTGGAGAATCCAGCTATGAATCAACTTAGAGTTTTTTCAAAGCAAAGGTCAGTCCCTACAAATGCATAAGCATCTTTCTCTCCAGACCAAAAATCCTTAGCTACACTTCTGTAGGTAGAAGGAATGACAAATAGCCTAAGAAAAAAATTAAAAAGCACATTTTCTATAAATTAAATTGTGCTGTTATTTATAAGCTATGCTAATATTAAAATTTAAACTATTAGCAGTATTCTATGATGTTAAAATATTTAAAATGGGAACTAAAAGAAATATTTCCTCATATAATTAATAGTTCATGTATAGTCATTATCACAAAGCAAAATGACATTTATTCAGTAGTACTAAATTAGAGTTTTCTTGGTAAGCCATTTTAACTTGATACTTTGCCAATAGTAAGTCAACTAAGAATTACAGGTATGATTGATTTATTGGAGTGAAAATACTTACCCAAACATTTATTTTCTTAGAGACATTTGAATTATCAGCTCTTCCTTAGTCACAGTTTGAAGATTAGTCTAAAGCATAAGAATTTAAAATCAGTGAAGCTCTGTCCCTCCATCACATAATTTCATACTAGATTATACTTGTTTAATTTTTACTATTCTCTCATTCCTTTTTATTCTTATTTAAATAGTTTTATTTCTTCCAAACTATTCCTTTATACTGTGATTCCTTCCCTATTCTTAAATTCTTTAATTTTTAATCCTATTCTCATTGTTTATGTTTATTTATATTAGAGATGATGTAGGTTTACAGAAAAGTCATGTATAAAATGCATAAGTACAGAGTTCCCATATATGACCCTTTTTATTAATACCTTGTATTAGTATGATACATTTGTAATAATTCATTAAAGAACACTTTTATAATTGTACTAACTATGGTCCACTGTTTACAATAGGGTTCATTATTTGTATTGTTCAGTCCTATGTTTAAAATTCTTATTCTAGTAACATACATACCAAATATTCCCTTTTAACTACATTCACATATATAATTCAGTGCTGTTAATTACATTCACAATATTGTGATATTATCACCACCGTCCATTTCCAAAACTTTACCATCAGCTCATATAAAAACTCTATGCATCTCAAGCATTACCTCCCCCTTCCTTATCCTCAACCCAGTCCCTGGTAACCTATACTTCTGACTCTTATTCTATGAGTATATTCTAATTATTTCATATTGGTGAGATCATAAAATATTTGTCCTTTTATGTCTGGCCTATTTCATTCAACATAGTGTCTTCAAGGATCATCCATGTAGTCACATGTATCAGAACTTCATTTCTTTTAATGGCTGAATAATATTCCATTGTATGTATAAAACATATTTTACTTATCTATTCATCAGCTGATGGACACCTGCATTACTTCTATCTTTGGGCAACTGTGAATAATGCTGTTATGAACATTGATGTGTAAATATCTGCTAAATTCACTGCTTTCAATTCTTTTGAGTATAAACCTAGAAGTGTGATTGTCCAGTCATATGGTAATTCTATACTTAACTTTCTGAGGAACTGCCATACTGCCTTGCACAGCAGCTGCACCATTTTACATGGCCACCAGCAATGAAAGAATGTTGCTATTTTCCACATCATCTCCAAGTCTCATAATTTTCCATTTTTTTAAATAGTAGCCATTTTAGTGGCTATGAAATGATATTTCATTGTGATTTTGATTTGCATTTCCCTAATAGCTAATGACATTGAACATCTTTTCAGGCACTTTTTGGCCATTTTGTATATTTTGGAGAAATATCTATTGAAGTCTTTTCTTCATATTTAAATTGGGTTGTCTTTTTTTTTTTTTTTTTTTTTTTTTTTTCCTTTTACTTTTTATTTTTTTTTTTAATCATCATTTTATTGAGATACATTCACATACCACGCAGTCATACAAAACAAATTGTACTTTCGATTGTTTACAGTACCATTACATAGTTGTACATTCATCACCTAAATCAATCCCTGACACCTTCATTAGCACACACACAAAAATAACAAGAATAATAATTAGAGTGAAAAAGAGCAATTGAAGTAAAAAAGAACACTAGGTACCTTTGTCTGTTTGTTTGCTTCCCCTACTTTTCTACACATCGATCCATAAACTAGACAAAGTGGAGTTTGGTCCTTATGGCATTCCCAATCCCACTGTCACCCCTCATAAGCTACATTTTTATACAACTGTCTTCGAGATTCATGGGTTCTGGGTTGTAGTTTAATAGTTTCAGGTATCCACCACCAGCTACCCCAATTCTTTAGAACCTAAAAAAGGTTGTCTAAAGTGTGCGTAAGAGTGCCCACCAGAGTGATCTCTCGGCTCGTTTTGGAATCTCTCTGCCACTGAAGCTTATTTCATTTCCTTTCACATCCCCCTTTTGGTCAAGAAGATGTTCTCCATCCCACGATGCCGGGTCTACATTCCTCCCCGGGAGTCATATTCCACGTTGCCAGGGAGATTCTCTTCCCTGGGTGTCTGATCCCACGTAGGGGGGAGGGCAGTGATTTCACCTTTCAAGTTGGCTTAGCCAGAGAGAGAGGGCCACATCTGAGCAACAAAGAGGCATTCAGGAGGAGACTCTTAGGCACAAATACAGGGAGGCCTAGCCTCTCCTTTGCAGCAACCGTCTTCCCAAGGGTAAAACTTATGGTAGAGGGCTCAACCCATCAAACCACCAGTCCCCTATGTCTGTGGTCATGTTAGCAACCATGGAGGTGGGGTAGGCGAATACCCCTGCATTCTCCACAGGCTCCTCAAGGGGGCACTACATCGTTTTTTTTTTTTTTTTTTTTTTTTCCTTGTTTGTCTTTTTTCTTTTTTTTTTTTAACTTTCCCTTCTTTTTTCAAATCAACTGTATGAAAAAAAAAGTTAAAAAGAAAACAAACATACAATAAAAGAACATTTCAAAGAGACCATAGCAAGGGAGTAAGAAAAAGACAACTAACCTAAGATAACTGCTTAACTTCCAACATGTTCCTACTTTACCCCAAGAAAGTTACATACTATAGCAACATTTCAGTGAACTTGTTCCTACTACATCCATCAGAAATTAACAGACCATAGTCATTTCTGGGCATCCCCAGAACGTTAAATAGCTTATCTGTTCTTCTTGGATTATTGTTCCCCATTCCTTAATTGCTCTCTACTGCTAGTTCCCCTACATTCTACATTATAAACCATTTGTTTTACATTTTTCAAAGTTCACATTAGTGGTAGCATATAATATTTCTCTTTTTGTGCCTGGCTTATTTCGCTCAGCATTATGTCTTCAAGGTTCATCCATGTTGTCATATGTTTCACCAGATCGTTCCTTCTTACTGCCGCGTAGTATTCCATCGTGTGTATATACCACATTTTATTTGTCCACTCATCTGTTGATGGACATTTGGGTTGTTTCCATCTCTTGGCAATTGTGAATAATGCTGCTATGAACATTGGCGTGCAGATATCTGTTCGTGTCACTGCTTTCCGATCTTCCGGGTATATCCCGAGAAGTGCAATCGCTGGATCGAATGGTAGCTCTATCTCTAGTTTTCTAAGGAACTGCCAGACTGACTTCCAGAGTGGCTGAACCATTATACAGTCCCACCAACAATGAATAAGAGTTCCAATTTCTCCACATCCCCTCCAGCATTTGTAGTTTCCTGTTTGTTTAATGGCAGCCATTCTAACCGGTGTTAGATGGTATCTCATTGTGGTCTTAATTTGCATCTCTCTAATAGCTAGTGAAGCTGAACATTTTTTCATGTGTTTCTTGGCCATTTGTATTTCCTCTTCAGAGAACTGTCTTTTCATATCTTTTGCCCATTTTATAATTGGGCTGTCTGTACTATTGTCATTGAGTTGTAGGATTTCTTTGTATATGCAAGATATCAGTCTTTTGTCAGATACATGGTTTCCAAAAATTTTTTCCCATTGAGTTGGCTGCCTCTTTACCTTTTTGAGAAATTCCTTTGAGGTGCAGAAACTTCTAAGCTTGAGGAGTTCCCATTTATCTATTTTCTCTTTTGTTGCTTGTGCTTTGGGTGTAAAGTCTAGGAAGTGGCCTCCTAATACAAGGTCTTGAAGATGTTTTCCTACATTATCTTCTAGGAGTTTAATGGTACTTTCTTTTATATTGAGATCTTTGGTCCATTTTGAGTTAATTTTTGTGTAGGGGGTGAGGTAGGGGTCCTCTTTCATTCTTTTGGATATGGATATCCAACTCTCCCAGCCCCATTTGTTGAAAAGACCATTATGGCTCAGTTCGGTGACTTTGGGGGCCTTATCAAAGATCAGTCGGCCATAGATCTGAGGGTCTATCTCTGAATTCTCAATTCGATTCCATTGATCTATATGTCTATCTTTGTGCCAGTACCATGCTGTTTTGGCAACTGTGGCTTTATAATAAGCTTCAAAGTCAGGGAGTGTAAGTCCTCCCACTTCGTTTTTCTTTTTTAAAGTGTCTTTAGCAATTCGAGGCATCTTCCCTTTCCAAATAAATTTGATAACTAGCTTTTCCAAGTCTGCAAAGTAGGTTGTTGGAATTTTGATTGGGATTGCATTGAATCTGTAGATGAGTTTGGGTAGAATTGACATCTTAATGACATTTAGCCTTCCTATCCATGAACATGGAATATTTTTCCATCTTTTAAGGTCCCCTTCTATTTCTTTTAGTAGAGTTATGTAGTTTTCTTTGTATAGGTCTTTTACATCTTTGGTTAAGTTTATTCCTAGGTACTTGATTTTTTTAGTTGCTATTGAAAATGGTATCTTTTTCTTGAGTGTCTCTTCAGTTTGTTCATTTCTAGCATATAGAAACATTACTGACTTATGTGCATTAATCTTGTATCCCGCTACTTTGCTAAATTTGTTTATTAGCTCTAGTAGGTGTATCGTTGATTTCTCAGGGTTTTCTAGATATAAGATCATATCATCTGCAAACAATGACAGTTTTACTTCTTCTTTTCCAATTTGGATGCCTTTTATTTCTTTGTCTTGCCGGATTGCCCTGGCTAGCACTTCCAGCACAATGTTGAATAACAGTGGTGACAGCGGGCATCCTTGTCTTGTTCCTGATCTTAGAGGGAAGGCTTTCAGTCTCTCACCATTGAGTACTATGCTGGCTGTGGGTTTTTCATATATGCTCTTTATCATGTTGAGGAAGTTTCCTTCAATTCCTACCTTTTGAAGTGTTTTTATCAAAAACGGATGTTGGATTTTGTCAAATGCTTTTTCAGCATCTATTGAGATGATCAATTGATTTTTCCCTTTCGAGTTTTTAATGTGTTGTAATACATTGATTGTTTTTCTTATGTTGAACCATCCTTGCATGCCTGGAATGAACCCCACTTGGTCATGGTGTATGATTTTTTTAATGTGTCTTTGGATTCGATTTGCAAGTATTTTGTTGAGGATTTTTGCATCTATATTCATTAGGGAGATTGGCCGGTAGTTTTCCTTTTTTGTAGCATCTTTGCCTGGTTTTGGTATTAGATTGATGTTAGCTTCATAAAATGAATTAGGTAGTGTTCCATTTTTTTCAATGTTTTGAAAGAGTTTGAGTAAGATTGGTGTCAGTTCTTTCTGGAAAGTTTGGTAGAATTCCCCTGTGAAGCCATCTGGCCCTGGGCATTTATTTGTGGGAAGATTTTTGATGACTGATTGGATCTCTTTGCTTGTGATGGGTTGGTTGAGGTCTTCTATTTCTTCTCTGGTCAGTCTAGGTTGTTCATATGTTTCCAGGAAATTGTCCATTTCTTCTACATTATCCAGTTTGTTGCCATACAGTTGTTCATAATATCCTCTTATAATTTTTTTAATTTCTTCAGGATCTGCAGTTATGTCACCTTTTTCATTCATTATTTTGTTTATATGGGTCTTCTCTCTTTTTGATTTTGTCAGTCTAGCTAGGGGCTTGTCAATCTTGTTGATCTTCTCAAAGAACCAACTTTTGGTGATATTTATCCTTTCTATTGTTTTTTTGTTCTCTATGTCATTTATTTCTGCTTTAATCCTTGTTATTTCTTTTCTTGTACTTGGTTTAAGATTGGTTTGCTGTTCATTTTCTAGCTTCTTCAGTTGATCCATTAGTTCTTTGATTTTGGCTCTTTCTTCCTTTTTAATATATGCGTTTAGTGCTATAAATTTCCCCCTTAGCACTGCTTTTGCTGCATCCCATAGGTTTTGGTATGTTGTGTTCTCATTTTCATTCGTCTCTATATATTTAGCAATTTCTCTTGCTATTTCTTCTTTAACCCACTGATTGTTTAGGAGTGTGTTGTTTAACCTCCAGGTATTTGTGAATTTTCTAAGTCTCTGATGGTTATTGACTTCTAATTGTATTCCATTGTGGTCAGAGAATGTGCTTTGAATAATTTCAATCTTTTTAAATTTATTGAGGCTTGTTTTATGTCCCAGCATATGATCTATTCTGGAGAAAGTTCCGTGAGCACTAGAAAAGTATGTGTATCCTGTTGATTTGGGATGTAATGTCCTGTAGATGTCTGTTAAATCTAATTCATTTATCAGATTGTTTAGGTTTTCAATTTCCTTATTGGTCTTCTGTCTGGTTGATCTATCTATAGGAGAGAGTGATGTGTTGAAGTCTCCCACAATTATTGTGGAAACATCAATTGCTTCCTTTAGTTTTGCCAATGTTTCTCTCATGTATTTTGTGGCACCTTGATTGGGTGCATAGACATTTACGATTGTTATTTCTTCTTGCTGAATTGCCCCTTTTATTAGTATGTAGTGGCCTTCTTTGTCTCTCAAAACATCCCTGCATTTGAAGTCTATTTTATCTGAGATTAATATTGCTACACCTGCTTTCTTTTGGCTGTAGCTTGCATGAAATATTTTTTTCCATCCTTTCACTTTCAGTTTCTTTGTGTCCCTGTGTCTAAGATGAGTCTCTTGTATGCAACATATTGATGGTTCATTTTTTTTGATCCATTCTGCGAATCTATATCTTTTAATTGGGGAGTTTAATCCATTTACATTCAACGTTAAAACCGTGAAGGCATTTCTTGAATCGGCCATCTTATCCTTTGGATTATGTTTGCCATATTTTTCCCTCTCTCTATTAATATCCTTTATTGTACCCATACCGAATCTCTTTAGTACTGAACCTTTCTCCAAGTCTCTCTGTCCTGTCTTTGTTTCTCTGTCTGTAGGGCTCCCTTTAGTATCTCCAGTAGGGCAGGTCTCTTGTTAGCAAATTCTCTCAGCATTTCTTTGTCTGTGAAAAATTTAAGCTCTCCCTCAAATTTGAAGGAGAGCTTTGCTGGATAAAGTATTCTTGGCTGGAAATTCCTCTCACTCAGAATTTTAAATATATCGTGCCACTGCCTTCTCGCCTCCATGGTGGCTGCTGAGTAGTCACTACTTAGTCTTATGCTGTTTCCTTTGTATGTGGTGAATTGCTTTTCTCTTGCTGCTTTCAGAACTTGCTCCTTCTCTTCTATGTTTGACAGTGTGATCAGTATATGTCTCGGAGTGGGTTTTTTTGGATTTATTCTATTTGGAGTTCGCTGAGCATTTATGATTTGTGTATTTATGTTGTTTAGAAGATTTGGGAAGTTTTCCCCAACAATTTCTTTGAATACTCTTCCTAGACCTTTACCCTTTTCTTCCCCTTCTGGGACACCAATGAGTCTTATATTCGGACGTTTCATATTATCTATCATATCCCTGAGGTCCATTTCGAGTTTTTCAATTTTTTTCCCCATTCTTTCTTTTATGTTTTCATTTTCCATTCTGTCATCTTCCAGGTCACTGATTCGTTGTTCAACTTCCTCTAGTCTTGTACTATGAGTGTCCAGAATCTTTTTAATTTGGTCAACAGTTTCTTTAATTTCCATAAGATCATCCATTTTTTTATTTAGTCTTGCAATGTCTTCTTTATGCTCTTCTAGGGTCTTCTTGATTTCCTTCATATCCCGTACTAGGGTCTCATTGTTCATCTTTAGTTCTTTGAGTAGCTGCTCTAGGTGTGTCTCTTCTGGTCTTTTGATTTGGGTGCTTGGGCTTGGGTTATCCATATCGTCTGGTTTTTTCATATGCTTTATAATTTTCTGTTGTTTTTGGCCTCGTGGCATTTGCTGACCTTGATAGGGTTCTTTTAGGGTTTGTAGACCAGTTGAAGTCCTTATCTCTAATTTATCAGATCTACAGCTTCGTGGAGTACACTTTCTCTAACTAACCAGCAGGTGGCATCCACGAGACACCTGTTCTCCACAAGCCAGATCTCCCCTGCTCAGCCTTTTTGGTGAGTGGGGGAGTGAGTCTTGTGGGGCCCAATTGGTGTCCCAAGCTTGCGTGTGTAGTTGGTGTTGCCTGCCCTGTATGTGGGGCGTGTTTCTGGGCAGTCGGGGAGGGGGGGTGGCCCTAACAATCAAATCTCCCTGATGATCCTAGAGTTTTAAAGCTACTGCAATAGTCTAATCCTTCAGTTCAGACCTGCCACAGTTTGTCTCTGCCACTGACCCACAAGTCTTTGGTATTGGCGTATGGCTCCTGAGACTTGCAAGTGGGCCCCTCTTCCAGGCTGTGCACCCCGGGTCCTCTGTTGAGGGATGACTGTGCTATGTCGCAGGTGAGTGCCGTCCCCCCAGGGCAGTTCTGGGCTGCTGGGCTGTGTTGGGAGGCTCCCAGTCTGCTCAAATGATGGCTGAATGGGGCTCTGTTAATTCACACTGCTCCCCCTTCCCAGCTCTGGGACATTCAGCTGAGGTTGCAGGGAAGGCTAATGTCCACGCCCAGTTTTGTGGTGTGTGCCTGTTATTTGAAGCACTTCCGTCACACTGGGTTGTCTGGGGCAGCTCTGGGCTATGGGGCTGGCGATGGGCAGGAGTGTTTCCTGTCCACCAGGATGGTGGCTGTGAGCGGACACCCCCCTTTTCTTGGGAAGTTGTGTTGTTTAGTGAATTTTCTCAGCCACTGGATTATTGCCTTTTGTCTCAGAGCTCTCTTAGTTCTGCTCTTGACTTGACGTGCCCAAATTTCAATTCTTTGAAGCTTTCTGTATTGAGCTTCTTAGAGTAATTGTTTTAGAAAAAGCAAAAAGGATTTTAAAAAAAAAAAAAAAAAAAAAACGGCCCTCCTCAGAGATCTAATGGGTTATTGAAATGCTAATAGACAAAGCAACCAGGGCCATTAAGGAAAAGTGCCCAGGGCAGAGAGATCAGCCTTGCTTCGGGATTTGCATATGCGCCTCAAGGCCTGATCTCCGCCCTTCCCCTTTCTGTGTTCACCAGAACTCCAAAAATCCTCTGCTTTTATTTTGGAGTTTTTCGTGTTGTTTTTTTTTCTATGCCTGTCTCCTCACTGCTGGGCTGGCTGCTCTCAGAGTCTCTGGTGTCTGGCCTCAGTCTATCTATGGTTGGAGTTTGAATCAGTAGAATGAGTTTCCGGTAAGAGCAGCCACTGCAATTCTCCCTTCTCCTTCCTGGAGCTGACAGCCCCTCCTCCCCCGGGACTGAGCCTGGCAGGGAGGGGCGCGGGTCCCCTGGCCGCAAAAACTTACAGATTTCGCTGATCTCAGCAGTTCCACGTTTTCATGAGTGTTGTATGAAGTATGCCCAAAGACAGATTGCTCTGTGGTGTCCAGTCCACGCAGTTCCTGGCTTTTTACCTACTTTCCTGGAGGAGTAACTAAAACATACAGCTCACCAGTCTGTCATCTTGCCCCGCCTCTGGGTTGTCTTTTAATTATTGAATTATAGGATTTCTTTATATGTTCTTGACATGAAATCATTTTGGATATGTGGTTTCCATTGAGTAGGCTATCTTTTCACTTTCTTGATAAATTCCTTTGAGGCACAAAATTTTTAATTTTGATGAGGTCTCATTTATCTATTTTTTCTTTTATTGCTTGTGCTTTGGGTGTAAAATCTAAGAAATCATTGCCTAACACAAAATCCTGAAGATGCTTCCTTACATTTTCTCCTGGGAGTTATAGTTCTGGTTCTTATATATAGGTCTTTCATCAATTTTGAGTTAATTTTTGTATAAGGTATGAGATAGGGATCCTCTTTCATTCTTTTGCGCATGGATATCCTATTCTCCCAGCATCATTTGTTGAATAGATCACTCTGTCCCATTTGAGTAGACTTGGTAGCCTTGTCAAATATCAGTCAGCTGTAGATGTGGAGGCCTGTTTCTGAACTCTCAATTTGATTTCATTGGTCAGTGTATCTATCTTTATGCCACTACCAAGCTGTTTTGACCATCATAGCTTTGTAATGTGCTTTAAAGTCAGGAAGTGTGATTCCTTTATTTCCTGGTGTACTTTGGTCTCCAGCTATTATTGTAGAGGTGTCTATTTCCCCCTTCAATTTTGCCAGTGTTTGATTCATGTATTTTGGGGAACTGTTGTTAGATCCTTAAATATTTATGTTTATTTCTCCTTGGTGTTTCAACTCTTTTATTAATGTATATTGTCCCACTTTGTATCTTGTAACAGGTTTTGACTTAGTGTCTATTTTGTCTGATATTGGTATTGCTACCTCAGCACTCTTTTGGTTAATATTTGCATGGATTACCTTTTTCATCCTTTCATTTTCAACCTATTTGTGTCTTTGGGTCTAAAGTGAGTCTCTTATAAACAATATATAGCTGGATCATGCTTTTTTTTAATCCATTTTGCCAATCTGTGTCTTGATTGGAGAGTTTAATCTATTACCATTCCTTGATATTACTTTACAGGCAGAACTTACTTTGGTTATTTTGTCCTTTGTTTTTTATATGTCATAACTATTCTGTTTCTCTTTTCCTTTATTGAAGCCTCCTTTACTGAATAGTTGATCTTTTTCTTTTCTTTTCTTTTTTTTTTTTTTATGTATCTGACCCCTTTCTCATTTCTGCGTCTGCATATTTTTAAAATATGTTCTTTGTGGTAACCTTGGGGTTCATATTATGCAACCTATGTCTGTAAACTACTATTTGAAAATATGTGAATTTAACTTCAATAGCATATACATTCTCTGCTACCATATCCCTCTGTTTCCCCTCTTTATGCTGTTTTAGTCCCATATCACGTATTTGTATTTTTTGTGTCCATTATCAGGAAATATAATATTTCTTACACAATTATATTCTAACTCTCATAGGACTTAAAGTGTAGTGTCATATATTGAGGATACAGTACAATTGTGTTTTGAATTTACTCATTTTGTTAACTTCTTCACACTGTTCCCAGCCACTCTCTCCTATCTTTTCCTTTCAACTTGATGGACTCCCTTTAATAATTCTTATAGGGCAGGTCTTTTGGTCATGAACTCTCTCAGTTTCTGTTTATCTGTGACTGTTTTAATCTCTCCCTCATTTCTGAAGGACAAGACAGTTGAAAAAATTTTGGCTGGCCATTTTTTTCTTTCAGTACTTTAAATCAACCCCTGCCTTCTTACCTCCATGGTTTCTGATGAGAAATCAGGACATTGTCTTCTTGAAGATTCCTGTATGTGATAAATCATTTTTCTCTTGCTGTTTTCAGAATTCTCTCTTTTATCTTTGGCATTTGACATTCTGATTAGAATGTGCCTGAGTAGGTCTATTAGGGTTTATTATGTTTGGAGCATGTTGTGCTTCTTGGACATGTATATTTATGTCTTTCAAAATAGTAAGTTTTGGTCCATTATTTCCTCAAATATTCTTTCTCCCCTTTTCCCTTCTCTTCTCCTAATGGGACTCCTGTGATGCATTTTTTGGTATGCTTCATGCTGTCACTCAAGTCCCTTACGCTGCTCAATATTTGCTATTCTTTTCTCTGTTCTTCTAACTGTATGATTTCAATTTCCCTGCCTTCTAGTTTGCTGATTCTTTCTTCTGATTGTTCAAATCTGCTCTTTTATGGCTCTAGGGTATTTTTAATCCCTGTAATTTCTGTTCTGTTTCATTTTAAACTTTCTAATTCTTATTTTTGCTCCCACATTGTCTTTTTAATATTCTTTAGCTCTATAGCCACCATTAGTTTATTTCTATCCATACTTTTTTCATCTCCTTGAATTAATTTAGGAGATTTGTTTGAACTTTTTTGATTAGTTGTTCCAAATTCTGTGCCTCCTCTGCAGTTTTAATTTGTTCCCTTGACTGAGCCATATTTTCCTGTTTCTTAATACGGTTTGTAATTTTTTTCTGATGTTTGGACATCTGACTGATTTGATGAACTAACTCTGAAGGTCAGTTTCTCCCTCTTGCCCAAGATTTTATTGTAGATTAACTATATGACTATATCTTCTTTGATGCTTGGTCCAACTTATACTGGATTTTAGAATAGCCCATGTTTAACAGTTCAGATTTTCCCAGCTCTTCTGCACCTGATTCTTGCCCTGGATATGCAGTGCAACTCTTAAGAGTTCACTTTTTGGGTAATTGTTTCACCTCCAGGTGAAAGCTTCCTTTCCTCTGTTCCTTCTATAGGAACACTAATTTTTTCTCTCTGTTTTTGTGCAGAATTTTCTCCCCAGCTCCTATGATTTGTTTAAATTTTCTCCCAAACTCAGTGTCCCATTTTCCTTACACCGTTCAGTTCTCCAACCTGCCATGCTGAAGTTAAGACTCCCCCGTTCCTTTTTTTCCATGCTTCTGGTTACTTCCCCCAGAAGGTATCCCAGATGGTGTGAATTCAAAAAGGTCCATTTTTTCATATAGGTGGTGCAGCAGACAGAGACTGGCCTGAATGTGTGCACCCCATGCCAGCGGTTCTCCCTTGGTCTCTTTTATTTCCTGTGGTCCTTTTTGCATGCATGCTCCAGTTAGCCACTTCTATTCTGCCCTAGGTCTCTGCAGACTTGCACCCCTATGCCTGGACATGTGTGGGTTTCTAGCTTCTTGCTGTAAGTGGTGGCTCTATGGTCTGCAGCCCTGGCAAGAGGGATCCAGGCAGTGCTGCATCTGTGTGACTCCTAAGCTGCATGAGCCTGAGTGAGGGGGAGGGGCGAGACTGTCAGGTCTGGGTCATGGATCTCCTACCTCTTTTTTTTTTTTCTTTTTCTTTCATCCAGCATTTGTACAGTCCTTCCCCAGTCTCTATCATCCTCCAGAGTTCTAAGCAAGCAGAATTTGTCCTTTTATTAGTTGATTCTGAGGGGAGAATTTTCCAGGGGATGTCTTATATTGCCATTTTGATGACACCATTACTATTTCTTCATTCTTAAAATATTTCCTTTTGCTTTCTGTTGACATTCTCTTATCCTCCTTATCCCAATGGCCACTCTATCATAGTGTCATTTACTGGTTCACATCTTTTTATTTCCCCAAACTCTAAATGTTAGGTGCCACTGGGGCTTGTACTCAGCTCCCTTTCTTCTCTCTCAGTATTATTTCCTCAGCTGTTATCAGTCAACCTCCCAGACCTCTCCCCCTTAGTACGCAACTGCTTATTCAGAACCCTTACTTTGAGATATATGCAACTTAACATACGAAACTTAACCATACTCCCAATCTACTCCTTTCCAAAGTCTGGTTTTCTTGAACTCTTCTGTGTCTCAGTAAGTGTCATCTCAACTCTGCCAGGTGCTCAGGCCAAAATTATTGGAGTCATTTTTCCACTTTTCTTTATCTTTCACACCCCATACAACCCAACAGCAAATCCAGTAGGGTTCATACTGAAAATATATCCAGAATGTAACCATTTTCTCAAACCTGTACCCCTACTACCTTGATCTAAGTCATCTCCATTTTCACTAGATTAGCTTCCTAACTGGTTTCCTTTCTCTTTCCCTTGCCCACCTACTAACTTGCCTGAGCAGAGGAACCAAGATGACTCTTTCACAAGGAAACACACAGCACTCTTGCCAGAATTCTCCATTCTTCCCATTTCAGTTATAGCCTTATTATTTTCCCCATTGTCAAAAGAATAAAGGGTATAGAAACCTTTGTGCAAGCTTGCCTTAATCTGAATTTTCAATATTATTCTCAATTACTGTCCTCCATGCTGAAGAAACCTATGTAACGTGCACTCTACAGTGTAGCATTCCTTGGTATTCCCCATACATTTTGTGTATCTTCATGTCATGTGTTGGTGTTGGTCTGAAATTCCTTTTCCTCCTTTTTTTGCTCTATGTACTTCTGAGTGTCCATAACACTTTTTAGTATCTTGACAGCAGAGTCAATCATAATGCCACTAATGGTCCCCAGACTCAGTGCTCATACTCCTGTTATAGTGCTTACCCCATCACGTTAGTATTTTATTTAAAATCTCTCTACTTAAATTATTGAGAGTTAATTATGTGAATTTATAGAACAAGATACATAATCAGTGGCTAGCAAGTATTTGCTGTTTGAATATCCTTGAAAAATTTTCCATTTGTTCTTGTGTTGAAAATATTAGGATAACTTTATGATTATGTGAAAAACACATATTAAATGAAGTGTTTTGTCACTGAGTTTAACTCAATTAAAAATTTTAAGTAAAAGTTAATATTTTCATAATAATATTTAAATATTTAAAACATTAAATATTTAATGTAACTATTCAAATATATTAAATATGTTTCTATAAATATTTAAATATAAAAATAAATATTTAAATGTTATTTTTAATAATGAAGATTCTTTCACATCTGGATTAGTTTCTATCCAGTGTTGAAAAATAGTTAAGTACATGGGTTTACATAGAATTTATGACCAAAATGGTGATGCTACCATCTCTGTTTGGACTAATAAAGAACACATTATGCAGATTAATAAAAGTCATGAGTTTTTGTTGAATTTTTATGTTTTATAATTCTTTATACATTTATTTATTCTTGCCTGCTTAATCCTCTGATACCAGTTAAACAACAGACATATTTTCATTCTGTGAAGTTCAAAATCCATCTTTTTAAAACAAGCATAGTGTAATCTATCATATGGTAAATTTTCTTATTTCATTAAAAATGATAATTTTTTCTGCCTTTGAAATGATATTGGAACAGAAACAGCTGTTTGCTAAGTATATGGAAATCATTATTACTTATCCTCAATGTTGTATGTCTGTGTGCTTTCAATAGCCATTTATAGAATAGAGTATGTATCACACACTTTCCTATGTGTGTTTACTTTTGCTTTACTGTAAGACAAATTTTTCTCTACTAGAAGAATGACTCGCTGATGCTCACAAAACATTCAAACCCCATTAAAGTTCTATTGTCTTGCCAGCTCTGCACAGCATGTAAAACATGAGGACATGAACTGACTAGTGCAATTATGTTAATTGTAATCAGCCTAACATTTTTCATTAAAACTTAATTACCATTTAATCATGCATAAAATGAAAGAAAATGGAGTTCAGCACACACAACTGACCTTTACTCTAGGGGTTAAATATACTTCAGCTGAGGTGATGTATTTTGAACTGCCAACTATCCCACTCTTAGGGAAAACAACATGCTTTTCTTATTGGGCTCTGGAATCATTTTGCATTCTCGGAATTTGAAAGATTGATTTCTCCATAAATAATGGTAATAACTCTGCAGCTCCATGACATCTTTCCCTAATTTACTTTATTGAAAGATAATTTAATAGGTACATTTTCATTTAAAAAAATCATTTGTCGTTTATGAGAGAGGTCTTTGGAGCTACCAATTGCCAAACAGGGTGGGAATTTTTTATGAGAGAACCAGCCATAAACCTGTGGTTTATTGGCAAAGTTTCTATACAGGGTGTAGCACGTGGCAAGTGCTTCTAGAACTACTGCTTTCCTATCACTCCTTACAGAATTTCTCCTCAGGGGACTAGTAGAGAACTGACCATAATTTGTTTATAGTTGTCCACTTATACATGTAGATGGTGGGAGCTCACGGCCAAAGAGAATGTTATTCAGCTTTGATGACTCACGCCCCAGACTGTGATGGTGATACAAAGAATGTTTGCTGAAGTGATTAAGATGAGGACTACTGGTTTAGTTGTAGTTCTAAGGGCAGTGTTCAGTGGAATGTTGGGATTTCAGCTTTGATTGGTTGTATTTATTATTAACAAAATTGATTTAATAAAATATGAAAAGAGAGAAACAAAACATGCAAAATGGCATTTTTCCTAACTTTTTGGGCATATCTTTAAAACTTATTACTAAATAAGATATCAAGGAAAGCCTGAATATATTTGTTGTGAAAGAGGGCTGCTACTGGCTCATTACAAATGAGAATTTATTAACAATATTTCATTTTGTGATTTCTTTACATTTTTAAACTCACATAATTTAATTTGACAGTAATGGTTCATACTTTCAACTCCTGATATAGTACAGTTGACCAAAATCATTTCCCCTTTCCTAATTTATTTGTAAAACATATGTCCAAAGGCAAGTGGAAAGAGACAGTGTGGACAAAAAATGATAGTTTCAAATGGTTATCTTCTTATATGTATCACCTTTTATTATCTTGCTTTCTTGTGTTTTCATTTCTAGTTTTTAAAATAGTGATGAATTACTCCTATCAGCTATTATTAATAAAGGAATAACGTTCACCAAGGACATTTAGAACTGGTGCCAGGCACACTGTGTGTGGGGGGTGAGGGGCATTTTTTAATCACCTGACTCTAATACCCCAGCTCTATGTATCATTCTTGCCCCCCTCCTTAAAAATGTGTAATGATTCCCTATTTTTTAATGAGGACAAATCAAAATTATTTAATTAGCATGCAATACTTCTGTTTTTCCCTCATCTCAAGCATGGTAATAACCATGGTATATACCTTGAACAATAGTGGGATTATTGAACTAGAAAAGGCTATTTTATGTTAAATGTAATTGCTGTTAGTGCCTCCCAATACAAACTCTCCCTCTACCCAGCTCAGGTTTGTCTCCATATTTCCTATACCTGTTTTGCATATTCTTATCTTTTAATTTTTTCTATAGTGTTAATACTATCTGGACTATCATCAATACCTGTTTTATGTGAATATAAATTCTGTTCATATTAAAGCTCATCAAACCATACCTTGGGCAACAGTCATTCCTATGAGAAACCACAACCACCCTTCCCCAAGGCTTTGAATGTTAAATTTTCCTATGAGTCTCAAACACTACAGCAACACATGAGAGATCAGGCAGATGTGTGCAACATACTTTTCAGGAGACAGAAAGGCTCCCAAGATTAATTAGACTGAATTATCACCATGCCTTTTAAAACATGCCATTCAAAGTGAATTTGCTCCGTAATGAGAGCATAAAATGTGAGAGTCACTGTGACGAAAATTAAAATTAACATTCTGATCCTGCCCTGTCCAGGGTAATGGGTGGCCCTGGCCTCATAATGTGTGTGATTACATTGGTATTTCAATTTTTATATTAATAAATTGACCATTCATTCATTCACTCATTCATCCAACAAATACTTAGTCCCTGCCTGTTAATTTCCTGGTACAGGGTTGGTATTGGAAATTCAGTAGTATAGAAGGCCAAAATCTCTCCTGCCCTCATAAAAGTCACAAACTGGCAGGAAAGACAGAGAAATACACATCTTACTTACATCAAATTTAATTATAGCTCCCTTGAAGCTTATCGTTCAGTAATAATACCTCAGCCTCTCAATGTGTCTGCCATTTATTTGATTACCCTCCCCATTTATTAAGGACTTTGGTCTAGTTCCACTGCAGACTCTTCCAGTATTTTTTGCATTCACTTGGATTATCTGCACGACTCTGTGATTCTCAGTTCCGACCCATTGATCCCTACTCTACTGCTGCCAACCACTTTCATAGACGTTTATTGGGCCATGCTTCACTTAATATTCTGAAAAATTAAATTTAAACATGTCACTCTTTCATCACATCTTCTTGTCTCCCCATCCCCACTTTCTCACTTTCTGGCAGTTCTTTGCTCTCCTTGGGGCATCCGACCTATTGTTATTCTCTTCCCATTTGTCCCTCTTAAATTCACTGTAATTATTTCTCATCAACAGCAATTTCATCGTGAAAACCTACTCTCTTCTCGATCTGCTAAATTCCCTTCCCCATGGGCCTTCTGTTGCCTGGCTGTTCCTCTTACCCACTCCTGCACTGGACTGCTGAGTGTTCCTGAAGAAAATCACACAAGCTAGCAGAGGATGGTCACCAATCTCAATGTTCATTAGTTACTGTAACATATCTTTATAGTAAACTCTTGCTCCCATTCATCATATCATTTTCAAATCTTCACCACTGTCCTCAAATCATGCAACTCATCATCTCCTCTTTCAAACATAGTGGGTGAACTTAAATCACAAAAGAAAAAGCTATCAGAAGAGCATTTCCTTTCATTTTCCTCCAAAAGACATGCAAACTGTCTGTAGTTACTTATGTCTTCACTTTGTTACCTGGGAACATTTGCCCTTTCTCCCAAGTAAGACTAATTAGTATTTTATAGATATTCCAGATGCCTGCCTCAGGAACTTCACTCTGTTTATTAACCTCTTTCTTTCCTATATTTTCATCCTTCCACTCTCACTGACTCCTTTCTATTAATATTTAAATATGCTCATCACCTACATTTAAAAATAAATAAATGAAAGTAACATTTCCAGTAACTCCCTTTGAGTATATTCTGTTCCTCTTCTCCCTTTAGTGCAAAACAGCTTTATATTTTCTCTGCTTGCTGCATCCGTTTCCTCACCACCTATTCATACTTCAGCATACTTGGTTTCATTTTTCTCCTCTCCACTCTTGCCACTGCCAAAAATAGCCCATGTGTCTCCCAGCTGATACACATCTTAGCGGTTCACTTAAATAGCTCCTTACAAACATATAATGCTGTTGACTCTTTCCATCTTGTTGAAATACTCTTTTCTCTTGATTTTCTTGATCAGCTCTCAAATCTTCCTGCTTTACTGGCCACTTTTTCTCAGTCCTTGTACAGTCTTGTCATTCTCTACCTACCCTTTAAAAGTAGGTTTCCTTGGGACTTGGTCTTAGACATCTGGTCTTGTCTCTGTGTCTACTCTGTCTGAGTTATTCTATTTCCTCCCCAGAGTTGAACTAAGATCTGTAAGGTAGTAACTCCCAAAATCTCTATTTCCACTTCAAAACATCTTGTGAACAGCTAAGATGCCATTAGATAAGTTCATCAGGATAGTTGAGACACCTCAAAAATAGCATGTCCAAAACCGAGCCATTCATCATATTGAATCACAAAATTATCTGGCTGCAATCTCAAAAAGATTGATAGACTGGTCTTACCCAGCATTCCTCGTCATCACATATGCCAACACATCATCCAGATCTCCACCCAAACTTGACTCAAGTCTAAAGGGAGTGATTATATGGAACATATGATTCAATTGTATATTAATGCACAGTCTGGGGGGGGGGGGATTTTATATTAAATGTGTGTTCAAGAAAAGCCACCTTGCCTGAAAATAAATCTAATTAAGCTAGGCCCTTGCTTTCTAAGCCATCCCTAATTTCTAATTTACATCAGAATAAAATCCTAACTGTGTAAAATGGCCTCAGAATTGGTCCATATATGAATTGTGCCTACCTCTCCATTCTCACTCAATTATTTATTAATTTTTTTTCTTGTTTTCAGGCCTTCACTAGTGCTGCTCCCTCTCCATCTGAACTGTCATCCTTTGTTCCTTTTACCTAGCTATTTTCATTCATCTCACTAGTTGTAGTTAAACATCACTCCCTTTAAGAGACTTCTTTGAAGACTAAGACTAAATAAGAATCCTTTTTATATGAATTTTACTCTTCCCTCTTCATATACTCACAACCAATAATTTTCATCTATTTTTTGGTTGTCACTGAAAACCTTGATAAGCAGGAGTCATAGATTTTTGTACTTAATGCTGTGCTTTTTGTCTCCGCCTTCCACTTGACATTATTTTGCCTTTCTTTGTTTTCTTACTGTTTTTTATATACACGTCTCTGTTTATTTTCTATGTATTTTTAAAAATTATTGGTTTTAGTCAAACTGCAAATTCCTTACTGCAAATTCCTTAAATGAAATAATAATTGATTTTTTATGTCTGTGCTCAACTATTCACAATCCTTAGGGTGGTTCCAGTTATGAAAGCAACCACTCAATAGATGCTTGTTGATTTGAATTTTAAGGGTGACTTAAAAGATGTCTTATCTCAGTAAGTCAAATTCCCCTAACATCATGTGTGTTAAAAACATTTGAGTTGCAGATCTGAGTAATATACTTTACAGCATAACATTTGTAGACTTAAGGTACCCAGACATTATCAACACTACGACTTGGAACAAGAATTTATATATGTAGAGAAAGTGTATATATATGTATATAAATATACATTTTTTAAATATGTAAGACACATATACAGACATAATCTTAACCATAATACAATTCATTTGAACTGTGCCAAACTGGATAAACCTATAGCAAAAAAAATCTCATATATATATATAATTTTATAATATATAATTTTTTGAATGGGCAAATAGGGATATGACATTGTGTTTCTATACATGGGAGTACATGTGGCCTGGGGATTAGAGCTATCCTTGCCAGTTGGGTAATCTTAAGACCTTCGCTAAATTTACAGGTTTGTTAAATTAGAACATAACACTCTTTAACTACCTCAGGTTTAAGTACTGCTTCCAAAGGATAATGAATACAAAAGCAATTTGATTTATAAATTTTCTCCAAATTTAAAGACTTCTATTATTTATTCTCAGTTCTAGTGCTATAAGGAGTAAAGGGAAGTATTATGTGATAAACGATTCAGTCAGAAGTTCTCAAATTAGATTTTTCTCTCTTTGGCCTCCTCTTTCACACCACTCATTTCAGACTGACAGTGAGATTCTCCTGACACTCATTTGGCAGGAAAGTATGTAGATAATGTAGTTTTGACTTACAAACAGGAAAAGATAGTAAAAAGTAAATATTACTATATCATGCTAATATTATATTAGATCTTTACCTTATTTCAACCACCTGAGGTTTCCATAATATATTGAAATTTTAAATCATGCATTTGTTATCAATAAAGAACAGGTGAATTTGCAGAACTTTTAAGGAAAAACCTGGTAGTAATTATTTTTTCTTAAGTCTGTCTTGTGTCAATATGGAGATTTTTATTATCTGTACCTACAGAGAAGCTGAGCATCAATATAAACATGGTTACAACTGCAAATTGATGTTTAGAAAATTATATTAGGGGAAGGGTTGAAGTTTTTATTTGGTTTTGGTTTTAGATATTATGAAACTAAAATTTCTTTGAATAACTGAGCCAAGGATCCTTCTATTTCATGAGATTGTACAAAATAGTCAGAATTTTATGGTGCATTCTATGGATGTTACTATAAGATATAAAGTGTTTAAAAAATAACTTTGTATAGTATAATATTATTAAAATTTGAAGGAAAAACATAGCTGGTTTTCCCATAGATATCTATATTTGACAAAATGAAAGCAAAATTGCTGATTAGTATTTTTGACCCAGAGTATTTGTGTTTTCTTTGTAAAACAGGAAATTCTTTATTTTACAATATAGTCTTAATTGAGATAAATATTTAGATATTTTTGTGATACTATTAAGCTCATATTTTGCATTTTTAAAATTTTTTAAAGTGCATTCTTTTACACAGTCTACTTTAAACCAAATGATAGGTATCACTCAAAGATAGTTCCACAGATAAAATATTAAGATTAAAACCTTTGTAAGAAATAGGAAATAATTTGTCTTGTAGTTATGGCCTATGTTGGATATTTACTATAATCTAATAGTCTCTTTGCAAAAATTGATTATAAGGCTCTTTGAATTACTTTGTGATAAACATAAATCCAATGTTTTAATATATAATTAGGCAAACTGGAATCCAACTACAAAACTTTATTTAGCAGGAGAAGAATTGTAAGTACAATTATTACAAAAAGTGACACCTGGATGCAAGGATGAAAACTGGTGAGATGGGGAGGTGATTTATTGCCCAGTTTAATAGTTGTAATACCAATAACAGTCCTTGAATTATTATGTTTTTATTTAATTAGAATGAAACATTTTCAAAGAATTCAAACTAGGTTTTGCTCATAATCAAATTCACATTCCCCATTGTGTAAAATCAAAGTGATTGATTTTTTTCTGTTGCATGTTGAAACTTTTTTTAAAAAAAGTATGATTCTATGTAGACTTATACATAATGACATGTTTTCATAGATGTAAAGTATTTGTTAAATATCAATACCATAAAAGTTAATTTTCTATTTTTGAAACATTATTACAAAGAACTCTCAAGGGGCAGATCATGAAGGATAATTAGTGATTTCTTGTAGCATTGCCACTATTTCAGTCCACATATATGTTCTAATGCCCGTGCTTCCACTGCTAAACTAAAATCTTGTGTGTTTTCAAAAGTTTAGCAAGTCTATTTAGGGGATTCTTGTCCTTCAGTTTTTTTTTTGTTTGTTTGTTTGTTTGTTTTTCTTTTCTTCTGGACAAAGTAATAGCATTAATAGAGCCTTTTCAGCAAATATTAGCTGTTATCTGGATAGGACTTTTTGTTTGGTGCAGTATTTTTTTATTTCAAGAGTAATGATCATAATCCCCAGCAATGGGTGATGCTAACAATGAATCAAGTGGATCTTCAAATTAGCCAAAATTTACCAAGAGTTTTACAATATGAAATCCACATTACTTTCTGTATGAATGCATGATTTCAATAATAAAAAGAATTTTAGGGAAAAAATGGTTTGCATTCATTATATATATTCAAGTGAATATTGCATTTCAAATATGTATTACTTCATTTAAGTTAAACATTTTATTTTGTGACACTTTAGATTCACATGCATTGTAAGATACAGAGAGATCCTCACCAGTGTTTGATTGTTGTTGATTTTTTTTTAATTGTGTGCTTATAGTTATGTTGTGATTTCTCTTAATAGTTTTTAATTTGCATTTCTCCAGTGTCTACCAATTTTGAACATCTTTTTATATGATCATTTGCCATCTGTATTTCTTCTTCAGTGAAATGTTTCTTCATGTCCATTTTCTGCATAGATGGTTTTTATACTTTTGAGTTTTGACTGTTCTGTATATATCATAGATACTAGTTCTTTTCAGATATTTGGCTTGCAAATATATTCCCCCAGACTGCAATTTGCTTGTTTATTCTCCTAACAGTCTTTTGAGGAGCACATTTTACATTTTGACGAAATCTAATTTATCATTTTTACTTTGATGGCTCATGCTTTTGGGATCATGGCTAAAACTGATTTACCTAGTCCTAGATTCCAAAAATTTTTTCCCGTGTGTTTTCTAAACATTTATATTTTTATCTTTTATATTTAATTCCATGATCCATTTTGAGTTGATTTTTGCATGAGGTATAGGATTTAGGTCTAGGTTCTATTTTGTTGTCTATGTTTCCAGCACCATTTCTTGAAAAGGTATGTATCACTTTTGAAAATACAGAAAGATTTGTCAAAAATATTTCTTTGTATGCACTTGAGTAGTCATCAGCTTCTGTTCCTCAGAGGGGTGTTAGATTTTAGTTGACTCGGTATCTACAGTTATTGAACCACTTTGTCATTTGCAGAAATGAAAAGAGGAGAATTCAGACTTAATCAGGTGGAACTTTACAGATTTCAGGTCCACTTTTTAAAATTTCATGTCCAGGACTGGGTTGATGGACCCTATTGCCATAAGTTAATGTTTTGCTTTCTGTATGTTTTTTAAAAACTTCTTCAACCACTGAATCACTAAGGCTAATGTAACAAAAATTTAACTGTTGGTTAGTGTTTATCCTGGGCACTAGAAAGTCAATAAAACTTTAAAAAAGAGCCTCTCCTATTCATTGCTAGAATCTTACCTCCCCCAAAAGCAGCTTTTCAGAGAAGTAGATAACTTGATCTTGTGCATCAAGAGTTGAATTCAGGGTGAGGACTCTGATGATAATAAATCACCTTATCAGTTCTCTTAACATAAGAACATGAGGGTAGTGCGATAATGCCTTTCCATGCTTAAAGCATGATGTAAGGGAAATGTCATACAAATGGAAAGAGTTATCATGTAATCTTTATCTTGAACCAAGGTTCAGCAAACTTTTTTTTGTAAAGAGCCAGATAGTGGATCTAGAGGCGGTTAGTAAACCAGATTGTAAAACACTGCTGTCCTAGTGCTAAAGTGGCCACAGACATTATATAAGTGAATGGCTGTGTTATGTTTCACAGGACATGAAATAGTATTCTTCTTTTGATATTTTTCTATCACTTAAAAATTTTTTTGAAAAAAATTTTCGCTTGTAAACAGACTGCATTTTGCCAACCTCTGTTTTAGACTATTAAAAGAAAAATAAATCAGTTAATTCCTTAATATTTACATTTTATTCAGCAGTTCAATAAGTTTTCGAATGGGATAGCAACTCCAGTATCTCATGTATGTATACACTAAAGTATGATTTTAAGAAGTCCAATGAGAAAAGACAGATGATGTTTAAATTAACTGATCACTGTATTTGGGTTGTAATCTCATTTTAAACTAAATTACCCATTATAGAAAAAGAAAACTTAGTGTTAGATTGAGTAGTCCAATTCTTCTGAATATGTGAAAACTATATTCCAGTTAGTTATTCATTGAGTTAGCCAGTCAGTCAGCAATTACTATTGTGGGTTTGTAACATGTATGCTTAACGGAATGAAACAAACAAGATCCTTGCCTTATGGGGCTAACATTCTAGCAAAAAATCTTTCCAAATAGGGTACATGTGCCCTCCATCCAGAATTTAGGTTATTACAAAAATAATTCTTTTATATTATTTAGGAATTCCAGTTGCTCTTAGAATAAGTGTTTAAGAATTTATGCTAAGTATGTTTCCAGCTCTACATAGCACTAGTCTTCAGAATAAGAATTCATCTTGGCATAAAATCAGCAATTCACATACCACTTCATATATAAATAAGAGTTGCTTGTGGATTCCTTAGGATTCAGAGTAAATTAGTGCCTAGCCTACATCAGAACACTCATGTTCAGTAAGTAGAACCAGTGTTATTTCCATCACAGAAAGATATTCCTTACTCCTTCGCTCAAAAACTGTCAGTGTTCTTGCATATTACACTTTGTTAGGTTCTGAAACTCAATTGACTTTCACTGATTTGTAGTTCATTTTTGAGCAAGAATGTGAGACGTGATGGAAGGAAACCCTGGATTCTTCCTTAACTCCTTTTTATTTCCCCTCATATACTGCATGATGTCCATTCTAAAGTCTTGTTCACCCTACCTTTAAAATAGGTTGAGATTCAGAACATTTTTCTCCACTCCACACCACCATCTCTGTCTGGGCCACCATCATCCCTTCCCTGAACAACTGCAGTAGGCTGCTTACTAGTCTCTCTGCTTCTTCTTTGGCTGTTCCTTCCTTCTTGGTGTGTTCTAAACACAGCAGCCTTCAAAAATAGAAGCCACACATCCTACTACTGTGCTCAGAATTCTGCAGTGACTCCCTATCTCACTCAAAGTAATACCCAAAGTTCCTTACAGTTACCTACAATTGTCTCTCGTCTGGCCACAGTTATCTCTCTGATGTCATTCACTTTTTGTATATCCACCCATCCTTTTATCGTTTCTAGCCCCTCTGACTTTCTTGTTTTTTCCTGAAATATGCTAGACCTGTTTACAATTTAGGGTCTTCAGTGGACCATTTAGGGTCTTCAATTGACTCTGCTTGGCCTAGCCCCGGATACCTGCATGCTAACATCTTTGCCATTTTCGCTTAAATGTCGTCATCTCAGGGAGACCTTTCATGAACAACTTATTTAAAACTGCAGGCAACCAACTCCCTCCCTCAGAATTCCCAATCCCCTTGACCCTGACATCCCTTTTCTTTTTTGCATGGCGCTTACCATCTTCTAATACATTACTTTTTGTTAGTTTATGTGTTTTATTTCTTACTGCCATCACCGCCCCAAAGAGTCTAAGCACCACAAGGGTAGTGAACTCAACCAGTGTTTTTACTGATGGGTCTTCAGTGTCTAAAACATTGCCTGATATATAGTAGGCACACCACAAATATTTCTGAATGAATGAATAAGTCAGTGAATGAATGACTAAGTCAGTGAATGAAAACGCAACACCTCCCCCCTCAAAAAAAATATTGGCTATGTCTTAGCAATTTACTGAGTTTGAGGTAACGTAAACAATGTTTTTAGTTAAAATACTATTTTTGCATTTGTGAATTTTATACCGAGTTAAAAAATCACTACTGTAACAACTATATTTGAAAGGTTAAAAAACGAATTAATTAAGAATATTGTCAATCAGGATGCTACTACATGAAAGATGGCTTGTACTAAACAGTATGTGAGGTTGTCTTTTTTCTAAATTAGTAATTTAAAGTTTGTTTATTTTCCAAAAAATATACAGAGAGAACCTTAACAGAAATTCTATGCAGTAATAAAAAGATGACCTCACTAATGAAAATAGCTAAAATGTAGCAAGCACTTACTAAGTTCTATAACGTTTCTCAGTGGTATACATCCACTTATTCATTTAATCCTATCAAAAATAATGGTAGTAGGTACATACTGAA
Source organism: Choloepus didactylus (assembly GCF_015220235.1). Taxonomy (NCBI): domain Eukaryota; kingdom Metazoa; phylum Chordata; class Mammalia; order Pilosa; family Megalonychidae; genus Choloepus; species Choloepus didactylus. The sequence continues at coordinate 42,031,011 of NC_051326.1, forward strand.
GTATAGGGAGGCTAAGAAAGCTAACCTAACGTAGACAGGCAGTGATGGAGCTAGGATTCACAAGAAGGCGGGCTGGCTTGTGTGTTTAACCACCACCCTGCACATTCAACACAGCCGCACACTCTGTAGATCTCACAATAATTGGCAATAAGAACTTGAACAAGTCACTTCAGTTCTCAAGGTCTGTTTCCTTATCTGCTGCATGAAGATTGGATTAGAGGTGTTTATGAGATCATCCTGGCAATTTTCATTTTGACACTTGCATTTTGAAATTTTGGGTAGAGATTACACTCTTTTAAAGACATATTCTGAACCATATTGTCAATTTATCAAGCCATTCTTTCTTTCGAAAAAGGTAAAAGTATTGGTGGAAGCTGCCTTCACCAAACTGCAAAAGTTTCTGGTTACCCTTCTGCCACACCATTGTTGTTTCCTTACCTTACAATCTATTTTCATGTAACTGCAAATGTCTCCTCCGTTAACTCCTTTCTTGAGGAAAGACCTTCTGCCCCAGAGTGGCTTATTATCACTGAGGCAGCAAAACACCTGGTTGATTTTCTTTGCAAAAACACAAAGATTTTACTTACTAGGCACCTTCATAAATAAGATTTATTACCTGTTATCAGTAATTAAATAATTGTTTATTTCAAAACTATATATTCTACATACATTTCCAGAATCTCCTGTGAATGTGCATAGTGTGTGTATATGTGTGTGCATGGAGGGGGGAAGTTGTTATGAATCGACCAAAGGTTCAATTAATCCAAATTTGAGGTCTAAGTAATTGTTTTCCAAACTTGGATCTCAATCCGTCAGTGGATCATGGAATCAATTTTGAAATTTAAAACAACCGTTTTTAAAATTTTATTTTAAGAAATAGAATATAATATCAATGTGCTGCACATTGTAAGGGTAAGTATTATTTTATAAAAAAAATATTTTACTGTAGCACCTCATAGATGTTTGCATGTGTATATTGTATACCACATCATAATATAAAAGTTTTTGCTGTTGTGAGTCCCAGTCAAAAAGTTTAACATCTACTTTTCCAAGGAGCTTCAAAAAGTTTAAAGGGCTGCAAAGTTAAGAATTTGTTATAGATGTTGATTTTAGGCTCTAATTTCCATGTCTTTTTCAAAGAACCACCTTTCTAGCAACTACAGAAGTGATTGCTGATCAATTATAAGTTCATATACATGGTGAAGCGATTTTTTTTTCACTGAGAAAGATTTGAGATTGAAGAAGAGTATCTTTTTTTAGTGCAATTTTATTGAGATATATTCAGATACTATGTAATCCATTCAAAGTATGCAATCAGTGGCTCACAGTATCATCACTAGTTGTACATTCATCACCACGGTCAATTTTAGAATATTTTCATTGCTCCATAAATAAAAATAAAAATATAAAAGGAAACCCCAAACATGCCATACCTCTTATACCCCACCCCCCACCCCACCTCCGTATTATTTACCCTAAGTATTTGTGTGGTACATTTGTTACTGTTGATGAAAGAATATTAAGCTATTCCTTCTAACTATTGTCCATAGTTTGCTATAGATACATTTTTTCTCACATACCACTCGATTATTAACTGCATCTAAAAGTGTCATACATTTGTTATGCTTTATGAAAAAACTTATTTACATTTGTATTGGTAATCAAAGTTATCATTGACCACAAGTTCACTGTGTTATGCATTCCCATATTTTAACCTCCAGCTTTCCTTCTGGTGACATACACGACTCTAAACTACTCCTTTCAACCATATTCACATACAGTTCAGCACTATTAATTATACCCACACTTATGTGCCACTGTCACCTCTATCCATTTCCAAACATTTAAGTTCAACCTACTTAAAAATTCTGCACATATTAACCAACTGCTCCCCATTCTCTACACTCATTCTGTCTTCTGGTAATCTATATTCTAGGTTTTATGACTATGAGTTTACCTATTATAATTAGTTCATATCCATGAGATCATACAATATGAGGCCTTTTGTATCTGACTCATTTCACTTAGGATAATGTCCTCCAGGTTCATCCATGTTATTGCCTGCTTCAGGATTTAATTCCTTAAGAAGAGTATACTTAGGAGAGTTTTGCAGCCCTATCTGTATAATCCCTTTCTAGAGAAGAAAATGGCAGATATTCTCTTTGAAATGTCATTTGATGTATATCTACCTCTATGTAATATGGATATGGATATGCACATGGATATGGATGTAGATGTGAGATATAGATGTAGACACAGGCATAGACACAAACATGCTGTAGCTCCTCTGGGTGTGGATAGGGAAGGCAGGCTGGCCACGACACTGTGTTCCTGAAATGTTAATATTAAAGATGATGAGTTTGGTGGTGGGATGCACAGTGGAGAGAAAGACTGAGCCAATGTTGTTGATTGATTTGGCAGATTATATAAATAGATCAGTAGGCATAAATCAAAGAGGGGTGAGAGTAAAGCTGTTTTCAGTGGATGAGTTAAATCTCAAAGGACATGTCCTTTTATCCAAAAATATTGTTGAGGAGTCTAAAAGCAACAATAAAGAATAAGGAGAAGGAAAAAATGACCAAATTTCACTCAGGGTGGCTGCAAGATATAGTATTTGGGCACAATGTTTGTATATTGTCATTGCCTCACTAATCATTTTTTTTACATGAAAAATTGTACTTTGTCATTTATAAACTGCTTCATAATATATTAGCTTTTATAATAACTACATTTTGTATTTACTTTTGGTTAGTTTTTAACCTGATTCATAAAAATATAATAATTTTGCACTTGTTTATTGGATGTCAATCATTTAGTCAGCTCTAGTAATAATATTTTGATCCATTTTTGAATATTTAATAGTAACACAGTTCCATTCACCATTTATAAAAATAATGATCATTAAATTTTCTGAAATAAATTCTAGATCAGGAAATAATATAGATTAAAAGAACTAAAATAAGCACCACATTTCATTCTTTCTTCTTGGTGCCCATTGAAAATTTTGTCTACTATTTTTATTTTAATCCAGGTTTATAAACAGTTCTTAACCCAAGTTTACATTACATCTACTAAATGTGTAAAATCGTTTGATGACTTATTTTCTTGATAACTGATGGTTTAATTCATTTCTCTTTTCTCTTAATGAGTGGCTGATCTTCTTCATTCTGAAACATATCCTTTTTTATATCCTGATAAAGTTATGAGAGTAACTATTCATTAAAAACCTATTAGAACCAGACATTGGGCTAAGTGCTTTAAATAATTTATTCAACTGATATTTGCTGAATACCTACCATATGCAAGGAACTCTGCTGGGTGCTTGGTTTATCAATGACAAGGCAAATATGGGTCCAGTTCTCAGGAAATATGTCATCGAGTGAAGAAAAAAAATAGATACATAACAGAATATAGTGTGATAATTGCTTTGATTGGGAAAGGACAGTGCACATCTGGAAGCCATCTAACCTAGAGTTGAGGGAATCAAGTAAAATTTTCTTGAAAAGTAATACCTGAGCTAAGATCAGAAGAATAATTGGAATTTAGCTAAGGGAACATGATTACAGAGGAAAACTGTCCCTAGAAGTGGGTAAACCTATTTGCAAAGACCCAGAGTTGTGAGAGAATGTGTTAGACAAGGCTGTTTTTAAGGTGATTGATAGAAATCCACTAAAACTAACTTAGGAAAAATTATTTTATTGACTCACATGAATAAAAAGATTGAAGGTACTCACTTCATGCATGCCTAGAGACAGATATTACAGTAATGTCACCGAGTTTTCCCTCTTGCCTGTAGGTCACACTTCCTGTTTCCCTCATTCTTGCTGGACAACAGGCTTTAAGGACTGTGTCATTTTTATTCAAATGCAGATATTTTAAAGGGTGAAAATGGTGCTATTAATAACTATGCTGGGGCAATACATGTAAGTTGGAACTATCCTGGACAAGGTCAGTTATGTGATCACCCTAATTATAAGACAAGATTCCATTTCTCCTGTCTTCACATTTATTTGTTACCACATTTTTCCTGTTTCCACCAAATGTCCTTACATCAATAATTTTATATAAATGATATTTTCTTGCCAAATCCTAGCTAGTTTCTTTTTATAAAAACTATTTCTACATCAGTAAACTTGGCTGGTATTTCAATATTATATAATATCATCAATATTCATTAGAATTTCAAAGGGTTAACTCTTGCAAATATACTTAGTTTCAGTTCTTGCATTAACCTTTTGAGGTAGCTCATATCCCATTTTGCTCAAAACACATACGTAATTTCCCCAGAGGACAAGTCACTGGTAGAGAGACAGTAACCATAGATAAGTAAAGCTGTAGAGACAGAACAGACCAGAACATGTCAGATGATTTTCAGTTTATACCATTGTCATTGGAGAGCTATTTGGTGGTTTTGATCAGGGACCCAGCATGATTATATTTACATTTTATAAAAGAATATTTAATTGAACTTCATCTGACCAGAAAATGTCAGATGATTTTCAGTTTATACCATTGTCATTGGAGAGCTATTTGGTGGTTTTGATCAGGGACCCAGCATGATTATATTTATATTTTATAAAAGAATATTTAATTGAACTTCATTAACCACAAGTCAAAGAGGCCAGGTAGGAAACTATCGCAATAATTCAGAACAGAGATAAGGAAGGTCAAAACTGAGGTAATGGTAATAGAGATGGAAAGGAAGATGCTGCGAAGACAGGAGTTCCAGGACTGGTAACAGTACTAGATCATAAGCTATTCAATAAGTACTTGCCAATTGATAAACTATTGCTAAATAACAATACGGTTAAAGGCAAAGGTAAAAGAAGGTTCTAGAGTGACTCCAGAGAGTCTAGTTGTTGATTACTGTGATACTACTAAGTAGAAAGGGGAAACACGAAAGGAACAACAAGGTGATCCATGCTGTATATTTTGAGTGTGATACACATGTGCCATGATGATGTTCAAGTATAATTTAAGCAATTATTGGTAAAGACACTTCATGGGAAAGGTCCTGAAGGGAGTTAAGAATTTATAAGTCATCAGCACATGAACATTTTTGAAACTACAGAGATTCACACATTTTACTAAGATTAGTGATCCATGGGCCAATTTTCTAATTTGTCAGTCTTTCAGAAATCTGTGACTTTGCTCATGTTAGACAACCAGTTTAATTGTGATTCTTTTTAAATTAAGTAGCTGATAAAATATAAGGAAAAGTTGGATTTTTTGACTCTAAAATTTCAATAAATGGGTGTTTTCGTTAATCGCAACTGCAGTGAGATATGTTTTAAATGTTTTTCATTGTCAGTACCCTTAAACCCAGGGGTGAGGGTCCCCACCCCTATGCCCTGTGCCCAGAAGCCCTGCTTTGGCTGTTCTTCTCCCCACAGGACAAAGAGTCTGCAGGGTCACACACACCCTTGTTCACCTTTTAAGTGTACTCTTTGGGTATCTGCCCTGGTTGACAATAGGAATTTATTGTCTTATGGTTTGGGAGGCGGAAGTCCAACATTAAGGTGTCAGCAAGGCCATACTTTTTCCAAAGTCTATAGAACACTGGGTTCGCTGGGGATGGTGATCCTCCTTCACACAGCAATCTCTCTCTGGCTTCTCCTAATTCTGGCTTCTACAAGATACTTCGTCCTCTGGCCCTGCTGCAGTAACAGCTCCACATTTTCCAAGGACTTGGGGCAGATGCCATGCTTTCCCCCCAAATTGGAGCATAAGTCCCACCCTCTCCAAGCATCAGGGCAATGGCCTCACTCTCCCTAGACTCCAGGACGTCGGCCCCACCCTCCCTGAGCACTGGTGTGGCAGCCACACTCCCTGAACGCCAGGGTGGGCCTGTCCTTTTCAAACACGAGGATAGAAGCCTTCCCCTATCCAAAGATGGGCAGGAAGCCCCTCTCTCTTGGCCTGAGGAAATATCTTCTGCCCAGACCTCTGCTTCCAGGGTCATTTGCCCTTGAGGCCATTTTTCCTTCGTTTTGTCCTGTTGCTGTCCTTTCAGTATAGGCTGGTGGTACTTGTGTTCATATAAAATTCCCAAGAAAACCTATCAGCCTTCTATGGCATTCAAAGGGGTCCTAACTGGCAGAAGAAAAGATCTTCCACAGATCTTTCCTGGATAACTGCATCTCCAATCCTGACTTCCTCTGAGATGGCTGACTGTATCCATGAGTCATTCGCCTAATCTCCTGGGCAAAAAGTTGTTCAGCCATACCTTCTTTAGCAAAGAGTTGTTCAGCCAGCTACACCCTGACATAAGAGTTCTGAGAACTTAACTCTCAGGAGCTCACAGAGGCCTCTGATAGAGACACTTCTGGTTGTAGTCACAGAGCATACTATCAGAATTTTCCAAATCATCAACTGTTGGTTCCTTTGTACTTAGCAGTTCATTTCTCAATTTATCTTGTTCCTCTCACATATAAGCAGCAAAGAAAAACCAGGGTGTGCCTCCCACATTTTGCTTGAAAATCCTCTTAGCTAAATATCCAAGTTCATCACTTGCAAGTTGTATTTTCAATCCACAGTAGGACATATATCAGCCAATTCGCTGCTACTTTACCACAAGAGTTGTCTTTCCTCCAGTTTCCAATAACAGTAAAGCCTCACCAGAAATGCCTTTAATGTCTGTACTCTACCAATAGTCTGTGCAAGACAATTTAGGCATTGTCTATTAAGTCCTTGAAAATTTCTCTAGCCTATAACAGACTATCCATATCATTATGAATGTATATTTGTCAAGGAAGAAATATAGAGCACATTTTAACTGTTTGTTATCTTGTTTTGTAACTTTTAAATATTGATACATATAGTGTGTGGACTTACATGCATGCTCCTCTCCTGGATCTCAAAGATATTAGGGGCAGGAGGAGTCATTTTATATAATGAGCCAGTTTCTCACTGGAGATGTGTGCTGCTTTAAAGCATCTTTTGCATGTAGATCTTTGCTGACATAAATGCAAAATTGAATGTACAGTTAACTAACATCTACAAAAATAATTACTTTGCTTTAAAAAGTTCTGTAAGCATGGAACTGTTTTTATTTCATTTGAAATACTTTTATTTACAGGAAAATAAATTAACAACTCTAAATCATTTCACAAAATTTCACTGAACTACTATGGACTGAACACCATGTATACAGCTTAAACAAGATAGAGTGTTCTGGCTTTCAGAGCTTTCAGTCTAGCAGGGAAAACCAAAAATAAGTGTAAATGTTGATGAATACAAAAGTAGAATAATGGGTTCTAAATGGAAAATTAAAAGTTTAATATCTTTTGTGGTTACTGAGTGAACAGCTTCTTGGTTGGCCATGGAAAGCTTTTCAGAGAAGTTGACATCTGAGGGTAACCCAAATAACTAGGGTGCCTGGCCTTATAAAGATCAGAAGATCAGGGAAGGGATCATTTCAGGGAAAGTTATGGTTAGTGAAAATCCTAAGGTGGAATTTATTGATTTCAAAGAAAAATGAGAAGGCCAGTGTAGGTACAGTAGACAAAGGAGTAGTCACAGCCCAATCATGCACGACCACCTAAGTCCGATTGTACAGTTTGGGTATGATTCTAGGGTGATTGGAACCCACTAACAGTTTTTAATTAGAGAAATGACATGAACTGATTTACATTTTTAAAAGATCATCCTTGATGTAAATTAGAAAATGGATTGTACTGGGGGGTAGACAAGAAGGGAAGTCCTGACAATATATAATGGTGATACAGACCATGGTGTGGTGGTCGAGTTGGAGACAAATGGATGAATTGGGGTATGTTTTACAGGTAAAGTGGCAGGACAGGCTAATGGGTTGAATGCTAGAAAGGGAAGAATGAAGAATAAGTATTTGGCTTTTGGTTTGTGCAACTAGGCAGAAAGGTGGGACTGATAACAGAGATAGAAAAATAGTAAATTAGTAATTCAATGAAATTCATGTTCTGCTTCATCAACTCATAGTACTAATATGGCTACTCCCTCCCCTCAACTCTTTCGATTAATTTTCTGAAACACTTTCCCACGCTTAGTCCTGCTTTTATTAGTGTGAAACCCAGAATTTCCCCCTTGAGTTTCTTCTACTTTCTTAAGAAATAAAACTCAAGGATTACACAGTCCAAAAAGGAGTAAGTCTTATTTTGAATACCCTGGCAGTGGGAGGGGTGGAGGGCTGGGGGGGGAGGGGCGGAATGCAGTAAGGTCTGTAAATCTGTTTCCTGATTACCTTCTCTTACTTCTTGCTGCAACATTATGTAATCCTTAAAGATTCATTATGCCTCCCTCTGTTACTATAATGCTCTGATGATGCTCAAAGCTTGGATTTACAATTCTTATTACTTCATATTACTGACTCAACCCTGTTGAGTCCTAAGGGGCTCAGATCCTCAGCCACATTCAGGGATGAATCAAGCTATCCCCCACCCCCACCCCCCGACTACTTCATCCCTGATCCACCAGCCTCAAATTCACCCTGCTTCCACAATTTCTCTTTCGAGGTGCTGACTTCTGCAGCAGATCCAGGTCAGAGACACCCAGACATATTCCCCTAGCTCAGAATCCTGTGCACTTGAGTTGGAATCTTATTTCCCACATCACAAAAATGTGCTTCTGCAAATTCACCTTGGCAAATAAATAGGCTATTACAAGCAGCCTGACTCTCAAAACAGAAATATTAAGTTACACCCTTCACTCAGAGCAACTCAAGTTACAGTCCAGGATTCCAAGAATACCAGCTAATAAAAAGAAATAGTTTCACAGGTTATAAAAAAAAAGAAAAAAAAAAAAAAAGGCATTTCACCAGGCACTCAGTACAATTTCCATCCAACAAGTAGTCTATTATACATTATAAACCTCATTCTAAATATAATAGCCTTCCTTAATATATTGAATGATGCAAGTTATATTTATCAAGTCAGTTTGCAATCTGAGTATTAGATATATATGCTTCTGTATATAGTATACTGGTGTCACTTTTGGTATTTTTCTATATTTATGAGAAACATTTTATCTATTGAGTTATGCTACATAAAGTTAACAATACATGATTTCAAATAATATTTGTACAGTAAGCAAATTTTTACTTCTATAGACTAGTAACTTAGTCAAGAAATATATTTTTAATGACGCTTGAAAAACACTCAAGGAGGACTTTGTGCTTCAGTTAGGATGTCGCCCAAATTTTTGACTTTTATTTTGGTAAAATATAAAAGAAAACAATTTTGTATACAATTTGTATGTATGTGTGTGTGTGTGTGTGTGTGTGTGTGTGTGTGTGTGTATACATAATTTCAGATGGTCCCTAGTGTTATGAATTTTATCTAATTGGAATGAAATTGTGTTCACTGCAGCTTATTGTGCTATAGTTTTATAATATTGTAACTGCCTATTATAAACAAAAGGCAGATCCATGGCTCTTATATTAGGTTTTGTGCATGCTTTGAATTATTCAAAGTTGACTGAAATGGTTCTGGATTAAGGTGGACAAGTAGTGTAGACATTTCCTTAGATACTATTGGGCACGAAGAAAGTGTCTTTATGACTTGAACTGTTCCAGGAAACCCCTGTGGGAAATTGATAAAAATATTCATGGCCTCGAGAACAGTAACTTCTTTTTCTAAGGTAATAGAGGGAAAAGACGGGTTAGACTAAAAACTTTGTTTTCTTTTTTATGGCAAGAAGCTAGATATTCAGAGCACCAAAATTCCATTTGAAGAAAAAAGATACGTAAGAGAAAAATGAATAAAAGCTATGTGATGGCATATAAAAGAATGTAATCATAAAAATGAATTGAGTGCATGCTCATCAATAACTTTGTTGTGACCCTGAAGGTGAAAAAGCAATTTTTTACCCCAACTTAATATCTTTGGTTGGGGGCTTTTATATTAGTCTTAGACTAAGCCTTATTGCCTTGACCAGGCAGCATCTTTCCACAATTCAAAACTAGAGAAAATAAAAAGAAATTCATTTCCAAGTCCTAACCATTGTATTTCCCACTGCATTTTTAAAAATTGCTTTTTCCCCTCAAGCCTACTTATTGCTTTTTTAATCCAACCTAGATAACTCTAGGAAATTTTATTTTTATTTCATAGTTCTACAAGGAAAGAGTAAGGGTTGGGGGTTCCTTTCAACTCCACTGAGCTTCAGTGATTGATTTACTGATTATCTCAAATAGTCTTTGGAGATGCACAAGCATATATACATACTCTATAAATACATATATACAACCATTTTACTACAACTCACATTTTCATATAATAAGTAAATCTTTGGCTAATTTTGTAGGTGCAGTATTTCTGTTTATTATGCAACATGAACTTCATGAATACATAACTTTTTAATAGTTTTCTATTATTATAGATATCCCACATGAAAATTTGATTTGGAAGTAGAAATTGTACTTTCAAAAATGAATAAAACTGCATACTATTAAAGGACATATAACCATTTAAGCAAGCCAGGTTTCATTTACTTTAATTCTATGGATCTTTGTTTTGCAGCACTTTAAGAGCTTTTCTGGGGAAAATATGCTTATGATCATATAAATTTAGGGTACCCTGGATTAAACACTGAAGATAACAGTTTTCTTTCCTGTAAGCCTTCTCTGAGGCTTTAATCCTTAATGTGCAATGTGAATCACAAAGAGGGAGCTAGAATATGCATTATTTGCCAATCTTATTGGATCAGAAACCTGTTAACACCTCCCAGAAAAGTGTTTTACAGAAAACTAGTTTTTGAAAGCCTGATGTCAGTTGAAAGTTTTATCCTGTGTAAAGTTCCTTTATTGGGTATCTTTGCTTTTAATTCCTGTTGAGTTAAAATTTGGGAAAGGGAAATAATAATAATAATAATAAAAATATCTTGGTCTTGAAAATTACTAGACTCTGTTCCATGATCTCCTTGTCTTGCCTTCTAAACTTTTCTTTTTAAATTATTTTAATACTGTATAAACTGTGGTAGCAATTGTTACCTGGAATTGAGAACTTAATCATACATGTAACCACTTGCCTGAGGAAAAATGAATGCTCTTTTAAGGATGTGATATTCAGATCAGTGATCAAGATTGTCAAAGTACAATAAGATTTGCTTATGGTTTTTTCTAAAGCCCAAAGGAATCTCAGTGAAGATAAAGCACAGGTAGGTCTTAGATTCTTTAGGAACATTACTCAAATAGCAAATTCAAGATAGCTGGTAAAACACTAGTTTAATACAAGTACCATTTTGGTGCCTAGATGATGGCTGCTATGAGTTATGATTCTGGGGATTGAATTCTATGATTACTATTCTCTGTTATAAAAATTATGGTTTGTGGGTGTGGTATTCATGACAATCTAACTATGAGCTTTGTATCTTACAGTCTATCCTGCATTTCACTGCTATACTAGTCTTTCGGAACGATATGCTTGGTGTCCCAACTCTTCTGTCTTCTCATCTTGGTTGTTGATAGGAGAAAAGTGAAAAACTTTAAAATCTCTTTCAAGTGACTCTGATATGCCATTTCCAGCTCCTTGCCATTGAAATACTACTTTGAATCCCAAACACTTCTTTTATTCTTGATGTCCATTGGGAACTCTATTTCCAAATGGAATTCCCCTATTCAGAACTCAAATATTGATAATAACAAGGATATATATGGCAAGTATTATATGTCAGACATTATGGTATATGATTAAGATGTAACTATGAGTGAGGAGCCTAAATATCCAGCATTATAGTAAACTAAATACTTTGAAAACTAATCCACTATAAATGTACTAAAGGTGTTGTGTAAGATATATTATTAATCTTTGAAAATGAATCACTGAGCCTTCAAGAAAATGAGGAATCCTCACAGCCCCCCAGTTGATGTGAAAGTTGAAATGCAGACTATTAATGAAGCTCAGAAGTTGGCTTTGTTTTGAGGGCATCTGTTAATCCTTGATGACATTCATTTCCCATTTTGAGAGTCCCATAAAGCTCAGAGAGTGGGAAGCAAAGTCTAAAGCCTTTCTGATTTTGAAAATATAGCATGAGACCCTCATACAGCTTGAATTTCAAAGTGTTCTAAACTCAGTATAAGGGCAAATGAAACATAAACTAATAAACTCACCACACAGAGTGAATGGGTCACCAAGAAAACATAAAGATCTCTAGATGGAAATATGATATTGATGGATATAGCATGTAAATAAACTCATAACGAAAAGCAGGTTAAAACTGGTCTAAAGGTGAATTCACAGCATCTGTGTGGCCAAAATGCCTTAAACTGAGAATTTATTTTAAAGACTACAAAGGCTGCCAGTATTCCAGCCACATGGCAAAATAAAATTCAAGTCCTCTCTGGCGAATGCATCTTCAAAGCAGACCTCAAAGAATAGCCATGGGTAAAATTCTGAGGAAGAGAAGGTCAAATTAAAAAATCACAAACCTCTTAAATTACACAAGATATTGGAGTTATCAGATTCAGAATAAAGCATATTTAATGTGTTTTAAAATAAAAGAGACTTAAAATATGCATAGGAAGCTATATACTATATGAAGTGCCAAGTATAATTGAGAAAAACAAATTATAACTAGTAGAAAAGCACAATAAAGGAAAAACTCAATGATGGGTTTAATACAATTTGATACAGATGAAGTGGGGATTAGGAAAGGAAGCCAGGTCTCAAAAATTACCGAGAAGGCAGAACAAAGATTAAAAAGATTTATAAATGAAAGGAAGGTTAATATATGGAGGATAAAAGACATTTATCATATTGGAATTCCAGAAGCCAGGAACAGAGAGAATGGAAGAGAAATAATATTCAATAAGGAAAAGGCATCATCTTCAGATCCAAGAATCCCAACAAATCCCAAGCAGGATTAATGAAAAGAAATTCATACATAGGCACACTATTGTGAAACTTCAGAACATCAAAGACAGAAAGATGATCTTAAAGGAGTGTCAGACTGAGAGATGATTGAATATTTTCAGCCAGAAATGTGGATTTTTACTTTCAAAGTGTTGACTAAAAAACAACTATCAACCCAGAAATGTAAACTCAGTAAAAATATCTCTTAGGATTAAAGGAGAATTAAATGTCTTTTTGGACAAAACGAACAACTTGAGAGATTTTACCACCACATGCCTTGTATTAGTTAGCCCTTGCTGCATAACAAACCTCTCCAAAAGTTTTCACATAATGTGAATAATCTGAAACAGTTCTATTTTAGACTATAGATATTGACTCTATTTTAGACTATGGAGTGGTCTGTTTCAAGATTCAGGTCTGCAGGTTTATTGGGGGCAATTATGCTTCATGCGCTTCTTATTCTTCTAATATCTGCAGCCATGTCCTTGTGTAAGCCTCTGTTGATATCACATCTGCTATTGGGCAACAGAAGGTACATGTTCAATTCTAATACCAAAATTGTTAGGCTCCATCCATACTAAAAATGGAAAGGCAGTGAATATTTGTAAAAGTTATCCAAATCATCACACATCCTCACTACAGAAATTTCTTTAGGAAGTAGGAAAATTAGCCCAGACACAAGGTCTGAGATGCAAAATAATAATAATATTCACAACAATAATAATAAAGTGATAAATATGTGGGTAAATATAAACATCAACTGTATTAAATAATAATAATAATGTTTAGTCTATAGGGTATGCAAAAAACAAAATAACAATAGTGTCTACTTTGTAAGGTTTTAAAAAACAATAACTAGAATACTTGGCAGCCAAAACGTAAGTCAGAAGGGAGCAATCAATAGTAAGGTGTTCTGAGAATTTGGAGGGGAAGGTAAGAATATTAGACTTAAACACATGCTAAAATTTCAAGGGAAACCACTAAAATAAAAGAATGAGAAAATGAAAATTGGTTTAAAAAAAAGGTAAGAAAAAAGGGGGACACATAGAAAACACAATATAAGATGTTAGAGATAAATCCAATTATAGCGGTAAGCCCAATAAATATAAGTACACTAAAGTATCTAATTAAAATTATGATAAGATTCTTAGGTTGAATTAAAAAAACAGTCCAATTACATGCTATTTGAAACTGGTATTCCTAAAGCATGAACAAAGTTAGTCTGAAAGAGCTAATGTACGTACGGAAAATATGTAGAAGAATTTTCATAGCAGCATTCTTTGTAAGTGCAAAAAAGTGAAAATGCCTCAAATATTTATCAAAGGGAGTATGGGCAAATTGTGTCACATTTACCTAGAGAAAACTTTGCAAAAATGAAAATGAATATACCAAAGCATCATGTGTAAACATGAATGACTCTCAGAAGCATAATACAAAGCAAACGAACAAACCTCATTTTAGAACACATTGTGTTTCATTTATATAATGCATGATTCCATTCATATAAATTCAAAAGGAAGTATACATACATGGTTACTATAGGAATTTATCCATATATGGTAGCTATGAAGACAAGCAAGGGAAAGATAAACATGAAATTCAGAATAGTAATTACATCTGGAGTGGAGGGAGACAGTGAGATGGGGGAAGGGCATACAAGAAGCTTCAAATGTATTGATAATATTCCATTTCTTACACTGAGTGGTGATACCATTGATGTTCATTCTACTGTTTTTGTTGCAATTTAGATACAAGTGTGTACATTTCAATATCTAACAAAAACCAAAAAAAGAAAACATAGCGAATGGAGAAGACAGTCTCTGCCCTCAATTAGATTAGAAAATAGTAGACAGACGGATGAGTTATCAAGCTATTACACTTCATCTTCACAACAGACTTAATAGTTACATATTATTTTCATTTATATTGAGCTGATTAGGAAACTGAAGTGAACCTAAGTCATCTGACTAATCATGGCTGTAATTTAAAGAAGGATCCTTGATCTTTGTACCTTAGAACACTTTTTCTTGGGACATCTATCCTTTAATCGGCCCAGTTTAACACTTTCTTTTGTCCAATATTGTTTGTTCATTGCCTTCCCTATTGGGTCACACCTCCTTCAAGAGCACAGAGCTTTTTTGTGTGTAGTCTAACAATTTTTATTTAAACTATCTTCATTCATCCATCCATAGTCATAGCAATGCTCCAGAATTCAACACACACACACACACACACGTATGCACACACACAGGAACGCACACATACAAACCACTCATTACTTTAAACCTGCAAATATTAAGATGCACATAATGATCATGTACATATGGGAAAATATGCTATTTCTTTTATTCTTCTCATGAATTATGCATTCTATACATTAGCGCAATTCTCAGACATAAAGTAATCTTTTTACCACAATCCAATAAACAGTAGAAGGGAAAAGAGAACTCACCATTATAGTTAAAACTCAAAATGAAAAAAAGATAAAACTACTAAGCTTTAGATCTTCAGGTGTGTCTTCCTACTTTTTAATATAACAGCAGTTTCAGAAATGGGAGAAAATTAGTCACTATTTCCTCAGGCCATTTCACTTCAGTGTGAGGGCAGGATTTAGAACTCTGGTACAAAATCATTCTCGAGAATGTTTTCACTGACTAGGCTCAAGCAGGGATGGGGATTGCCTATGTGATGTGATTTTAGGTGCAATTACAATACGTCTGACAGATAATTGCAAGGGCTTACCATGACAAGGCTCCAGCTGTCGCCTAAAAGTCGTCTTAGGAGCCTCATATGCATACCTTTACTAATTCCCAGCACTAGAATCACTCCTGTGGATTTAACAACAGAGGGAGGGGCATCAATATCAATTTCTGTTAAAGTTAGGGAGATCAAATAATTTATTGTCCACATTGGAACACTTTTGAGAGTAAAAATGGCCATTAAGAATTTTCCCCAAACAATGTCACCCATGGGACCTCTGATATCCTGGTTAAAATAGACCAGTAGTCCCTTCTAGTTTGCTTTCATAAGAACATCAACAAAAATTATTTGGTTGGTTGTCACCTTTGAAAGAACAGACAGTAAGGGAAATTTTTCCTGTTCTGTTTTACTCAAGGTTCCTTGAGATTACATTTAAATCATTCAACTTGTGGTACATGTTTTCATTTAAAATGACTTAATGAGGAAATCACAGGGGAGTGTGTGTGTGTGTGTGTGTGTGTGTGTGTGTGTGTGTGTGTGCGCGTGTGTGTGTGTGCGCGCGCGCGCGCGCGCCAAGCATAGCATTATAAAACTCCTCAATGTAGTCTATAATTGGTTGCATTTTCCACCAGATTTTGCTAAAATCTGTTCAGAGTAAGCATTTTCAAGATAAATATTAGCAAATATATCCCTGGGAAAAAGAATTATTTTCATATGTTCATATATAGACAAATGATACATTATACTAACGAAGAATTTTTAAGAATTCAATCCAAAAGAGTAACCACACTTATATAAGTGTAGAAACTATGTTTCAAATCATTTGACCCAGTGTTTTCTTTTCTTTGTAGCATCAATTGCATCAACCTGCAATGATCCAGGTATGCCTCAAAATGGCACCCGCTATGGAGACAGCCGAGAGCCTGGAGATGCTATCACATTCCAGTGTGACCCTGGATATCAGCTCCAAGGACAGGCTAAAATCACCTGTGTGCAATTGAATAACCGATTTTTTTGGCAACCAGACCCTCCTACGTGCATAGGTATTATGTAACAGAAAATAGAAATTTTATATTTGGAAATGAATGTGTGCTATCATTAAAATTGCTCCACAGTTGTATTATTTCTTCAGAAATATTTCTCTAAGAGTGTCTTGCATGCACCCCAGGTCTCCGAGACTATATTTGAAATTTGATTACAATATTTTAACATTTATTTTATTAGGTGAAATTAAGTAGTCTACTTACTGTTACGGTAATTGGCCCTTAACTAACATTTCCTATCCTTAACAAATCTTACAAAAATATGGATCAATCAAATTACTATAATTTAAAATTATGGATAGTGGAAACCCATAACCTTACCATTGCTATTCTCATTTTTAATATAGAAACATGCCCTTAAGCAAAACCTACTCACTAAAAAATACTTTCCTTTTTAGATGGTTTTTCTATAATATCAGTGCCATTTTAAATAGAATCCTGAAAATAAATCATATTGTTAATGTCAAATTGAAGATAAAAAGAAAAACTTATTTCTCAAATTCATTAGAAATTTTTGACCTTATTAAATGGCCATCGTATTAAAAGGTTATTGTAATAAAAATAACAACAATTGTTTTTGCAGACTTTGGTTTGAATAAGCATCCAAGATTTCTATCACAAATATGGTTTTAGGGCAACAAACACTTTTTATATAAAAATACTAAGTACATGTGGATTGTTTCTTCATTTGATTAAATATTTCACCCTAAAATACTATTTAGAATTTTCATCTTAATTTAAAAGAGATACTCTAATAAAATTTATTACTTAATGAACTGTCACATTCTTGTTTGCATTTCTTTGCAATCTGTTTAAAAAAAAAGTAAAATTTAATTAGTCTGTGAAGAGAGGAAGTGAAAAGGAAATGATATGCATGTAGTTAATGGGTCATTTTGCATAAGGTGACCTTGAGGGGTTTTGCCATTTAGAATGTTTTTTACTGTTATATACACAGCAGTTTGGAAATTCTCAGTGGTCCTGTAGCAGCTTTCAACTTCTTACAAAGTATTTATAGTATTCTGAAGATAGATGAGATTTGATAGCTCTGCTTATTAGCATTCTCAGCCTTGTCAGAGAGCTATCCATGTTTTTTTAATGTTTTGTGCTACATTTACATTTTATAACTTTTGTGAGCATAGTCATGCATTTTATCTCAAGCTGAGTCATCAAGAGACTTGCAAGATTTTTGCATGTTTCTTTTTTGAAATGGAGTAATTACCTATAAAGGCAACAATCATTTTAGACTATTGGTCTATTTTAAATTAGGAAGGGCTCCCCTGGGCATAACACCCTGCCCTCCTATCCCCGCCATTTTCTTTTTTTCAAGCTGATGGAGGAGTACATTAAAAACTAATACAACTTCAAATTAATGTCTCAGACATAATTTCTCATTTTACATTAATTTAAACAATTGTAAAATTTGACCATTTTTCCAACCGATCTACAGTCTTTTGTTAGTTCAGTTATTAGTTACCTAATTTTGACCAGCAACTAGATAATCAGATCCTCAGAAAAGGAAATAAATAGCACTTCATCCCTCTTGAACATCAGCTCCAAGGACAAACTAAAATCACTTGTGTACAATTGAACAATCAATTCTTTTGGCAACCAAACCCATTTATATACATAGGTATTAGATAACAGAAAAATTGAAAATTTATATTCGGGAGTAAATGAACATCATCTTTTCCTTGAATTGTAAATATATTATTTTTCTTCTGAATTAAGGTTCATGCTCTCTGTAAAAAACTTTCCCACATCCAAATATTTTGTAAGCTCTCTAATTAAAACCTAATGAAGCTAAACATGAAGAATACCAGACCAAAAGAGAGAACAAACAAGGAAAGACAGTACTACATAATTCCACTTTAAAGCTTTTAAAAAACCTCATTTGAAAGTGCCTCTTGGGATCTGTTTGAATAAGGCAAGATTTTTCCCCTTTGTTTCTTTTAAATCAATATTTGAATCTTGTCTCTGATCTCTTCCTGCTGGTAGCACCTTGTAGCCAGTGCCCCGAATCTGTCATTTTTCATCTTCCAAAAGCTGCATGGAATAGAATCTTCTCAGATCTTCAAGCAACTTCTTTCTCTGTATTAGCACTACCTCCCTAATTTGTCCATGCTTCTTAAGCCTAACAGGGCCAGCATCTACCATTAATTCTGGCAGAAGTATTACCCTCTGAAAGCCCATAAAGCAATTGTTTCCACGTAGTTTATTAAAATGAGATTGCGTAGCAGTGGGAATATGGTTTTAATCATTTTGTGAAAATCACATCGTATTACTTTTACTAAGAGTATATCTGTAACAGTTTATTATAAATTTTTCCTGTAATATTACTCCAAGTTTCCTTTGATCAGATTGTAAAATTATAATGCAAAAGAAATATACTGGCATTTGCTAAATTTTTCTTATGGAAAATTCCATTTTCAGGAAAATTAAATGTGTATTTAAAGACACATCCGTCACAGAAAATTGTAAAGCATTTATCTTGATCATATTTATACATACCTTCATCTCATTTACCAAAAAGTCATCTTTTGTGGAAAAGAATTACTGATTTGGCCATTTTTCTCTCTACTTATTTATTTTTCTAATTATAAGTGCTGTGAAAGAAAAATCATAGTAAAGGGGGACTATTATAATTTAATGGGAGGGGGTGATAACACCTTTTAAAAACAACTTCGTGACCAATTACAGCGTTTGATATGAAGAACCTTTAAACATAACATATTCACACATATACCTAACGTGTGTGTGTTCTTAAGAATTTTCTGGTGTTTTAACCTTCCCATGTGATATAAATTGGAAGAGAAATCTTATCTAACAAATGAAACAGTCCTAAAGATTTTCAGGTTTAAGAACAAAAATTGGTTTACTTTTTGACAGCATTGAACTCACGATTATTACCTTACTGATATAAATGTAAACCCATTCCATTCAAAATTGATGAGTGAAAAAAGGAAACTAAATTGCCATATAGAATGCTTGTTTCTAAAAATATATTAACCATTGTGATCAAAATATATTTTTAGAGCCTAATGTTCTGGTTTGGCCCTTTATTGAGGATATACTCCTAAAGGTTACTTAAAGTTTCTGTGTTTTCAAATATGAGGAAAATAATCCAAGACCTACATGGGTCAGAGGACTGTGAAAAATACATGAAATAACATGTGTTCATTCATTCAACAAACATTTCCTAAATACTTATCATGCAAGGGACTGTGCTAGGCAAGAGATAGATGATCACTATACCTCATGAAGTATGCTTTACAGGAAAACTAAGGAATGATTTTGTAAACCCTAAAAAATGACTTAATAATTAACATGGCCACAGCATGATATTCATGGTGATGCTTTTTTTTTTTCTGGAATTTTTTTTGTGTATATATGCATGTGTGTTGGAGAACATAGGGGATTAAAGGAGTCTGTTCATTTTAATTGGGTAAAGTTTAAAATTATAGGAAGCAGCTTATATTTGTTAGAAGTTTGAAAATCCTCCCTAAAAAGGGGGTGGTAAATTATATAAAATTCATTAACAATTGCATAAAAATGAACAGGTTTCCTGGGGTTTAAAATTTTATCTGGATATTTACTTGATAATCCATCTCACAGTCTCTTGAGGGGAAAATTACTAATGAATGAGCTTTTTTCCAGAAGAATTCTATGATGTTTCATTTCACATTGAACAGCATTTTTCACCCTCTTAACATTTCCTCTTCCCTGACAGCTGCATGTGGAGGGAATCTGACTGGCCCAGAGGGTGTTATCTTATCTCCTAACTACCCACAGCCATATCCTCCTGGAAAAGAATGTGACTGGAGAATAAAAGTAAATCCAGACTTCGTTATTGCCTTGATATTCAAAAGGTACTATATCTTGTAGAATACCTTTTTTTACTAAGATTTTTTTTTAATTATTTCATTTGTCACTTCATATAGTCTCCAATTTTATTTCTAGCTAAGTCCTTGATTTTGTATCTAGCAGGTACAACATCAGGCTGCAAAATGACATAAATGGAAATATGTTATTTTGCTTTAGGGCATTCTACATGCTGGGATACACCTGATGTACAATTAATTACTTTTAAATACTATCTATCTTGCACTCGGTATGTTCCATATGAGAAGGCTTGATTTACCTAGTATTCAGAAAAGTAATAAAATAAGTAATATAGATATACTTAGCATAATTTCTCATTAATGTCTCGGTTTTCCCTAAATATGAGATAGCTAATTCATCTCCATAGCACATCCTGTGGGACATTCCCAAGTTTAGCACTGTTTTATCATTAGGGTAATAATGACTTGATAGAACTTTGAAAGTGAAAACTTCCAAATATTTGATTGAATTTAAATTTTGAATTACTAGACATCAGTCTTGAAAAACACTGACAACTTCCTGCTAATATATTTGAAAAAAGTTCAAGTATTTTGGTTATTTTCTAAAGAAATTAAATTCTGTAAGATTATCATATTTACCATCATGTTATCAGTATAATTGCATTTGTTTCAAACCCTAAGATCATTTCCAACTTTAAATTTTGATTTTTGAACAAAATGAATGTGATATATTAGAAGTTGAGTTCTAGAGACTACCCTATTGTTACCTTACCTATCTAAGGCAAAGTGTTCTATTTATTAAACTGTCATTTGAACAAGTTTCTTTTTATTGAGAAGTTTATATCAACATTCTAGGCTCAGATATGATTGTCTTCTTTCTCTTTCTTTTCCTGATGTGTTCTGAGTCAGTAATTTTAAATCTCTATGACCTGAAATTCTAAGTAATTTGATAAGTCATCAATTCCTGACTTTACTAATGCTGAATGATGAATACTTTTAACTTCACACAGTTACTACACAAAGCCAGTGAACTTTTGCTGGCTATATTTTTGGCTATCTTGTTTTTTGTTTGTTGGTTTGTTTAATGCTAAATTCTAGTACTGCGTTAATTCAATAATGAAATCCAGGAGACAATTGTTACCAAGACATTAAAAATAAATTAAAAATTAAAAGTTAGTGAACACAGAGCCTTACAAGTAAAAGTTTCTACCTTCCACTGTCAAATCAACTAATTATCAGGGTTCCTGAAGTACAGCTCATTTGAAATATATGACAATTCTGTATAAGAAGCATTTTCATTGCATTCTACACAACTCTTGGGAAAAGGATTGAACTAGAAAACCTCTATTGTCCTTCCAACTCATAGATTCTATGAAACATTAGATGAGCCAGTGTCCCAGAAAAATCACCTACCTGCTACTTCCATTATGATTTGGATAACTTGGGTGGGCTGAAGTGGAACTTGGGACTTTATCAAATACAACCTACTTAATAGGGAAGAGCTAGAAGTCCTGGATGTTTGGAAAAGGATATCCAACTACCTAAATACAGAGGCTGGCACTAATAAGTGCAACTGGACTGCCCGAGGTGTACTCTTTAAAGTATATGACAAGAGCACATGTGCTTTTTTGGATAGGATGTGGATCTGGTATTAATAATAAGAACAAATAATTATATAGTGTCTTGGTTTGCCAGGGTTTTTATGCCAAAATTCCATAATATAGTTGGCTCAAACAACAGGAACATGCTGTCTCAGTTTTGGAGGCTAGAAGTCCAAACTCAAGGTATCACCAGGCCATGCTTTCTTCTACAGTTTGTAGCATTCTGGTGCTGGCTTGCTGCAATCCTTGGTGTTCCTTGACTTTTAGATACCTCTCTACCTCTATCATATGGAAATCTCTCTCTCCTCTGGCTTCTACTTCCATGTCCAATTTCCTTTACTTATAGGGACTTCAGTCATATTGGATTAGGGCTGCCTTCATTCAACTTGGCCACGCCTTAACCAATAACATCTTTAAAGGTCCTATTTAAAAATGCATCCACATCCACAGGACTGGGGGTTAGGACTTGAATGTATCTTTATGGGCATGAGGGTATGATTCAATCCTCAGCCTATGACCAGGAAGACATTCTGCTACTTGGTGTCTTTTGGAGGGATGTTTCATCACATGGCCCTATAGGCTGTGGGCTGATGCTGATGTTCCAATTAAACTTGGCTTAAAACCTTGGTCAGACTTTGGCTTATTATTGTGGCTCATAGATATGTGCAGCTATTTAAGTAGAAATAAGACAAGAGTTGACAATTGGAGTCATACGCATTGTAAATTTTACTCCAGATTTCTATGTATGGATTATGTTATATAGAAAAAGAGAAAATAGAGAGAATGTGCCTGTTTATATTTCCAGTGCATAATAAATAATCGATAATAATTAGCTAAGCTAATTCTTGGGTACACAACATGATCAACTTCAAATAACATCTTTGCCAGGTGTTGTAAATAAAATTATTTTATTCAAATTCTACTTGGCTGATACAATTCCTTTTGGTTCCTTATACTTATTAACTCTATTCCATTTCTCCCTTTTCAATTCTGACTTGAGCGAATGTCTCATAAACAGGTTAAGAAATCTTACACAACGTCTTGTAATGTTCAGAGTTCTAACATCAGTGTGCGCGTCGTCTTGTCATAAAATGGAGCAGCATAATGCAGGATTGGGTTGAGCACTAATGTTGGTCCCATGGTAGTTTTTGTTTGATTACTTGAATCTCCACATAATCTAGAAGCACTTGAATAATAGCATGTTTTAGCAATTATAAAATACCCTGACTCTCTCCATCCCTGTTATTCAGATATGCTACCAGCTGATGGGGAAGAGAGTGGAAACTGCATGAATTGATAGCGACAAAACACCCTGATAGATGATCAGAGGAAAAGTGAAGGGCCAGGCATAATGCATTATTTTAATACCTCTTTCCAATTGATTTATATCAAGGCTTAGATATCTCAATTAAGGTCTAATTTCCTTTGAGAGTATGTACATGTTTAAGCTAACAGACTATATTAGCCTTTACATCACCAATGGCATAGAGATTTAAAGCAGTATATATCTTGAGAGCTTTGGGTTTTTATTGTTAAATACTTTGGTGATTGACAGTATATTAAAATTAGCTTAAAGAGAGAGAAAGACAAAGAAAGGGAGGAAGAGAGAGAGAGTTGAATTAAAATATTCATTAGTGGAACAGTTTACCTCCACCTTCTGGAGAGGTAGGAGACTGGTAATACTGGCAGATTTGTCTAAGCAAGTAGAGGCTATCATATTTTTTAAAGTAAAAACCAACCAAAAAAACAGGAAGATTAAAAAAGTAAGAATAATCGGTAATACTGAATATACTTATTTTTAAAACTAAAAATATTCATATAAAGGCAAATAGTATGGGGAGTTCATCCCTTTTGAGCCTAGTTTGTTCAAATTGCATTTCATTAGCGATTATGTACATACAAGGAAGAGATCTATGTTATTATGATTCATTTCCCTATGGCTATCTTCAACATTTTATTAAGTCAAATGTATTATTATTATATAGATAATATTGGTATTTGATGCATTTATTGCTATTTTACCATTTTTTATTGTTGTTATATTTAACTTTTTGACTTTCCTAACTTTAGTTATTATACAAAAGCAAGTATAATCACTGTTTTCTCTCAATTGACAATATTCTGGAAGATAAGACAAATATATACTGAGTACGTAACATAATATTCTTTCTGTCTAGTTTCAACATGGAGCCCAGTTATGATTTCCTACACATCTATGAAGGGGAGGATTCAAACAGTCCTCTAGTTGGGAGTTTTCAGGGCTCTCAAGCCCCAGAAAGAATAGAGAGTAGCGGAAATAGTCTTTTTCTGGCATTTCGAAGTGATGCGTCTGTGGGTTTCTCGGGTTTCGACATTGAATTTAAAGGTATGTTGATCAGCTTAATTTGTACTCAAATTGATTTGAATTATCGAGATTGTTTTTATTGTAAACATTTCTTTATGAAGCATTGCATATCTGTTTGAGTCATAAAATGCTGACATGTATCTCATATATCTGGGGAAAGGAATCCTCTGTCCAGTGAATAAGAAATATCAAACTTGAAAGAAAAAAAAATTGGGAACATTTTTTGAGATGTGTGACCTTTGAAAAATAAATTTTGATTTGGGTAATGAGGAATTTAATAACTTTCAAAAATTGCTTAAAAATGTGTTTTACTATCTCCTATTTTATCTCTTTAGGATGATTAAATTTAAGTAAATTAAATTGCTTAGTTTTATCTCAATTTTGTTTTAATAAGTAAAATATCTATTACCCTTGTCTCTATTTCTTCCACCCATGTGTGTTGATTTTATGGGATGTAGTTCATTGCTTTTTTCTCTGGTCACCAGATCGGTAGATTTCTCATTTTGTTTGAGAGACTCCATCCCCTATTATAACCAACCAGGAAAAGAAAACCCACAAACAAAATATGCCCTAAACTAAACATATTCCTTTTGGGTCTATTAAATTGGAATATATTTTTTGAAAAACTTCTTCTCATGTGAACAATTAAAATATAAATTATATTACACAGAATTAGAAAAAGGACTTAACAAAATATAAGTTTACAATAGTGAGCTTTATAAATAAATTAAAGGATTTATACTTATTTAAACTTTTGAGTTCAATTCATAGAGAAAATTATAAGAGAAAATATCGAGTACAATTTATCTTTGTTAACTTGTCAATGGACTTGTATTTCTCTACATGGTTCTAAGTAGAAAATTAATCTATTTCCCCCCAAACCTCAAAACCTACAAACTTATAGCTCTATATTAAAATACAAATTAAAAGTTACACATTTCAGCAATCAGAAGAGTTAACTGTGCTTTTTGGACATGATCTGACATGTTCATGAGCAATTAAAAACATTACATGGGAGCATTTGCCATATTATCAGATATTTTCAGTATTGAGAACTCAACTGAAGTACACTTGACCATGCAAGTATTCTGTTCTATAATGAGTAAAAAAAAACCCTGCTTTCTTATAAACATAAGAAAGTATGTTAATTATTGCCTTCCCCAACCTCTAGTACATTCCCACATACATAAAGGTGCTTAAAAATTGCTTTTGGGTAAATGAATCAAAGGATGTATGAATAATTGAAGCCTAAGTGCTACCTATTTTGTGTTTGGTTTTTTTTGTAATCAGCATTTCCTTCGATATGGGGGTTGTAGCTCTTAATGTTTTAAAGTTTTTCAGTGTAGTCTGTCTAAAAATAAGTATCAGAGGAAAACAAGGAAAGGCAATAATAATGATGATGTTGCATCAAGCAAAGAGTGAGCTCATGCCATGGTCAGTGAAGCAGGTAGCAGAGCCAATTCTCAGGCATGATGAGAAATACAAGGAGCCGCAGGGCAGTCATGCTGTGTGATGGCCTAAGAGTTCTGGCAGGTTCCATCTACTCAGCCTCCTACGAAGGAAAACTTGGACGTGTTCTTAACCAGAACAGACATGAACAACAGAAAAACACACCACATTATGAAGCCATCTAATTAGAAAATATGACAAATTATACACAAATAAAGCACAAGTGATTTATCACCAAATATCTTGAATTGACAACTCAATAAATGGAACCGAAAGATGGGATGCAGTTAATTTGAATAAAAACCTCTCTTCAGAAATCTAAATTAGTGACAAGAAATGGGAAGTTGTGTAATTGGTATTTATCAAAATAATAAACTACTTTATCAAAATGAATAAACTATCAAAATAATAAACTATGAGAAAATAATTGAGATATAGCAAAAATCATCCGAAGAGCTGAAAAGGAAACAGACATATACTGAAAAAATTTTCATCATATGGGAGAAAAAAGTATGACCTAGTATCAGACCTTGTATTTAATAGATGCTCAGTGTATTTGTTGAATGACTGAATAAACAACAGCAAAAGGGAACAACTTATGTAGGGCATGCTGTTTTGTTTATTTGTTCCTTATTTGCTTAAATATTCTGGTTGTATATGGGGTTTAAGGTACTGCAAAGAATTATCAAATTGTCATCTACTTTTGGAAATATCCAAATACATTTTCAATAAAGTAATTAGCAAACATCAGTCCAGACGTGCTGCAAAACGCTTACTGAGAGACCAACAAAAGCAGAAATAGAGACCCTTCAGGAAAATTTCCACTAGAGTGCTTGACCTTATTGTCAATCAGTAAATATATTTGTTCTGCTAAGTTTAACATTCATCCCTGTTAGGATAGGATCTACCACTCAAAGAGGGTGGTAAAGGCATCTGAACATCTTTCGATATTTATCTTCTGAGTCTATCTTCCATTATCCTTATGAGAAAGAGCTCTTAATTTTCATGAATTAAACCAATCTCCTTTTCAGAAACCTAAATCTCCAGTCTCCTCCTGAAGCCATGATACAATTATATGTTTCTATGATTTCAGGTACCAAAGTCAGAAAATGAATTTTAATTTTGTGGTTCAGTACTTATCTCCATCACCAAAAAAGAACTATGAATGCATAAAAATATAATGTTTTTTTTTGTTGTTGTTGTTTTTTTCACCTAGATGAAGGTATTTCAGTACTAATTC
The DNA here is from genome assembly GCF_015220235.1 of Choloepus didactylus. NCBI lineage: Eukaryota > Metazoa > Chordata > Mammalia > Pilosa > Megalonychidae > Choloepus > Choloepus didactylus. The sequence continues at coordinate 42,058,048 of NC_051326.1, forward strand.
TGTAGTAAATATGTTTAAAAAAGGAAGAAATAGTTTTCAGAAGAAATAAAATTTTAAAGAAACATTTTTCTTATTGTTCCTATACTTGAATAGTAGGTTAAGTGGATTTATCAATCAATAAATATGTCTGAGCATTTTTTTTTTTTATGCCAGGTACTCTTCTAGGGACTTGAATAAGCAAGGAAACAAGCAACCAAAAAACAAAAAATTAAGATTTCTGCCCTCATTTCTTCTGTAGAGAAACCAAGGGAAGCCTGTTTCGATCCTGGAAATATAATGAATGGGACAAGACTTGGAACAGACTTCAAACTCGGCTCAACAATTACTTACCAGTGTGACTCTGGATATAAGATTGTTGACCCTTCATCCATCACGTGTGTGATTGGTACAGATGGGAAACCAGCTTGGAACAGGATCTTACCCTCCTGCAATGGTATGTGTTGGCTCTGTTTGTTTGTTTGTTTGTTTTCCCGCAGCAATAACTTTCCTTTTGAATGCAAGATCCCGTTTTTAAAATGGCTTCACACTTTAGTACCATATTTCTCTAACCAGTTGTTAGACTCTCATAAAATTAGAGCATAGTGAATCTTTGGCATTATCATTTAATTTAGCTAATTATTAGCCATTCCCATAGGTTTCTAAAGGGGGTAATAACTTTCTTTCACTTAAATAGTTTACCATTTTTAACTTCTTTTCTGTGTGTATTCCAGACCAGACCTGAACTTCTACATAAAAGATACTAATTATTTTTAGACTAAATATATAATTGTGATATTTTCCCCCAAACATCAATAGTTTGTAATTCTTTACATAGAGATTAAGTCAATACATTTAAAATACTCTCTTAAAATGTATGAATAACCTTAAAAATCAGATGAAACTAATCTCTAATGATAGAAGTTTGAATAGTAGCTACCTTTGCAGATGGTTTCCTGACAGGGTGGGGATAGAAGACACTTCCAGTTGTTTGGCTTGCTTTATAGTCTCATGAGTGTCTCCACAGGCAAAATTCATCAAGCTGTGAATAGGACTTGTGCCCTTAATTCTGAGTATAGTATGCATAAAAAAGAAGATGAAAAAGAAGAAGGTAATACCCCGTGATCTTTCGAATAAAAATTGATTTCTAAGGTTATTTTAGGATGAACCCAAGGACTACTAGTTCAGTTAGGTAAAATGAGCATATAAAATGAATGTTGTTTTCTCCCCTCAGGACAGCCTAAGGATGCTACTGGTGCTTTAAAAAATTAGCACATTAAAAACAAACAGAAAACAAACAAAAAACAAACCAAACCCAATGCCCTGTATGGTCTGTTACTTCTATGTTTCTGCATTTACCTGTCTTATGAGCCTGTAAGCTTTTAAGTTAAGGAACCACGTCTTGCTAGCACTAGTTGCTGTCATAAAGTAGGAACTTTATGTTCTTGGAGTAAATTAATTAAACAATGAATGACTAAAACAATTTTTAATGGAAGTATCTGCAGCCTGTTGTACCTTTCTATTTTTACATATTTTTATTTATTAATAATGAATGTTGGGATAATTATTGAGGTTGCTCATATTTTAGAAAATATGCAAAAACAAAGAATACTGAAAGAATGCAAAGTCAGAGGGATCACCTTCCAGAAGAATTTCCTCACTCTGACACCTATTGCAAGCTTGGAGGTTTCCCCAAACCACGTCAGTTTCAATAATTTGTTGGAACTCACAGAACACACTGTAGGCTGTTATATTCTCAGTTATAGTTTATTGCAAGGAATGAATGCAGATTAAAATCAGCAAGGAAAGAGATTCACTGGGCAGAGTCCAGAAAAGTTTTAAACACAGAACTTTTAGCTATCCTTCCCCATGGGGTCTTGATCACTGTTGCTTTTCCAGCATCTATGTATGAAAATACATACAGAGTATTGCCAACTTGGGGGGCTCACCCAAAGCCTTGGTGTCCAGAGTTTTTATTGGGTGCTTTCATAAAGGTGGGTGACGGCCCATGGAATGATCTCAGTCTCTAGCCCTTCAGGAGATTGAGTTAATTACACCTGACCCAAAGCCCCACCCTAAATCATGTTGTTGCTGTCTGGTTGCCCAGGGGACCTCAGGCAGACAAAGACATGCGTATCAGGCATACATTCCAAGGGTTTAGAGAGAACCTCCGAGAAGCAAAGGGCAAAGGCCAGACTTCTCTTTTGGCAATGTTATATTTTTTTTACTACACAAAGGAGAAAGTAAATATTTTGTGTCCTCCACATGTATAGTGTATAATCTTCAAATAATGTTTTTGGCAGAATCTTAATGTTTCAACTTACTAAAGTATGATTCAGTTCCATCATAATCCTCTTCCAAATATATTCATTGTATTAATTTCATAATCATATCATTTGATGTACAGGTTAGGTCCTGTGTGTTTGCTTGTTGCGAATCTATGTCTTTCAGATCTCATGGCAAAGGGGGAGGTAACTGTCTGCAGTATTTAGTTATGTATGAAAGACCACAAAGATGTAAACTAATCCCAGCTCTACTATTAAACAGATATGTAAACTATTAAACTTTTATTTAAGAGGAATGACAATAGCTACTTAATATCCTCCAATTATTACAATGATCACATGAAAGTTTAGATATAAAAATGTACTTAAAACATCTTTATTGAATTTTAAATAAAGTTAGCATAAGCTGAATCTTATACTAATTATATTTAAAATACAAATGCCTTTTATGAATATCTCAATAAACTCAGAATTGGAAGGGCCTAAGAAATCTCATTCATTTCAAATTTTAGAACAATAATGTTCAAAACTCCATTTTCAATATTATTATTGTTATATTTTACATTTGAAAATCACCTATATACACATACAGAGTAATATACTAGTAATATACAAATATAAAGATTAATTATATAAATGTATTTTGTGCCTTTTAGCTCTAGACAAATGTGAATTATTATTACAATTTAAATGATTCTAAAGACCAATTAATGAATCAGTGCTTTCTTTTCATCTACTTAATTTAAAAAAACTGCTAAACAACGCTATGTAAAAGTTATTTTGTTAGTTTTTTGAAAGACATTTTATAAGTTGAGAATTACAGAATTCTAATTTTCTAAGTTTACTAAAAAGTAAAACAAAAAATCATATGTAGCTGGAAATAAGTAGAAATTAATTTCAACTTGCTTATAGTTGATAGAGAAAGTACAACAAAATAGACTTAGAGGAAGAGAGAGTGTTTGATTTCAGTCCTAAAGGTTAGGACTTGGGTGTCAAGAAGCTTCAAAACACAAGAAAGGGCAGAACACTAAGGCATCATCAGTGTGATGTGGTGAAAGCGTGGGAACTCTCCGAGGCCCTCCATCTGTAACGGCAAGAGCACAGTTAGAGTCCCTCTGTCCACAGTCCATCCCCTTCTGTGTCCTGAACCTGGAGAGGCCTCATGTGCATGAGTGTGGAAACCTGGGCCTGCACCTCCACACCCCCCTCTCACATAAGCAGCCATCTGTTGGCTACCCCTTGGCTGCTGAATATGGGACAATGCCTAGGGAGTGGGTTCAAGTGGCATAGGATCCCATGGTCCCAGGTACCTGGTGGTGGTCTTAAAGTGGATCATAGCCTGCAAGTGAACAACTGACTTTCCTAGGTCCTGAGGATCCTCACCTTGAAGGAATATGACTAGGGTTCAGGGTTGGGATCTGGGTTAAGGGTTGTGGGCAAGGGAAGGTGCCCAGGTTTATCAGTCTAAGGGTTTGCCCCTTGGAGATAATCTAATCTTGCCTTCATCATCCTGTGCAACTTCATCCTGTGCAATTTCAGACAAGACACACAGGTCCCGAGTGGATAAGAATACCCACCTTTTATGTGTGACTGGAGTTAAATGAGATATGCGTAAGACTCAAATGCCTGAAACAGAGTAGGTACTCTATAAATAGAAAATCTTAATTCACTGTATAAATGTCATAAATAATCATTTTAATATAGTGAAGGGCAATGATCTCAAACTCTTTTGATCTTTTATCTGATCAGCGTATATTATTAAGTATGCAATACCAAGATCTGTAATGCATTTAAAGATACAGAACTTCTTTGCAAATATATACCACATAAATAATACATGAACATAAACATTTAAGAAGACATAATTTTGGATAAAATTTCTAATATTTTTTGTACCTCATAAAATGGTCTGTGTACCCCCTGTTATGTGTGTATCCCACTTTGGACATGCATGTATAGATTATAAAAGGTAACCAAGGTGAGTGAGATAAAAATAGACAGCTATATTGAGAAAAGATCATGAAGTTTGGACTTTAGTTCCCTATTGAATGTATTATTAATTTAATACTGGAGGAAAGATAATTCTGTAGCCATAGAATAAACAGGAAAAAAAAATGAAACCACATTTGAGTATTGGTTTACAGCAGAATAAGCAATAAATACACGATCACATTTTAAATTAGAGATTGTTTCTTTTCCATGTCTGAAGAACTTAGAAGTCAAACACAATTTCTGTTTCCCAGTCATTAAAGTGAATTAAACATAAAATACTGATTTTTTTCCTGTGCTATCTTATTTACATATAAATAAAACTTGATATTCCAAATAAAGCAAAGATGACTTTCCCCCTTGTGTATTTTGGATCTTTCATGGAGAACAGCACATTTTGCACATGATACCAATGCCTGTGGGTCACTTAGATCAATTATATTTGGGGATTTTTTGCTATATTTTAACCTTTTCAATGGTTCATATATTACAGAATACATCAGTGCATTTTGGACTAATTTGTTTTATTTTTTATTATTTTTTTAAATTTTATTTTGAAATAAATTCAAACTTACAGAAAAGTTGCAAAAACAATACAAACCCCATACAAAAAACTCCAGCATACCCCAACCCCCCTCCCCCAATACCCCGATCCACCAACTTTAACATCCTGTCATACCACCATTTCTTTCTTTCCCTCCCTCCCTCCCTCTCTCCCTCCCTCCCTCCCTATCTATCATCCATCATCTATTGCTCTGTCTTCTGAACATATGAGAGCAAGCTGCACACATCCTTGAACAAACAATATAATTCACATATACAGTTCCCATGAACAAGAACATTCTTTTATGCAATACCATTAAGCGCAGCTAAGAAGCTCAAGAAATTCAACATTGATACAAAGCTTACATTCTATATTTCCTTTTTTTTTTTTCTTATGTCCCAACTGTGTCCCTTTGAGCCTCCTCTCCTCCATCCTCAGATCCCATCCAGGATCATCCTTGGCATTTAATTGTCATTATCTATTTAGACTGTCTTTTTTTTTTTCTTCAGTTGTGGAAACATATATACAGCCTAAATCTTCCTATTCCAACCCCTCCCTAGCATTCCATTAGTGGGATTAATCACATTTAGAATGTTGTAATATGTTGTAATTCTATCACCTTCCCATCTTCCATTACTAGAAATTTCCCTTCACCCCAAACAGAAACCTACACTCATTTTGTAACTCCCCATTGCCCCCTGTCCCACTTGTCATAACCCATACTCTACTTTTCATTTCTATGGTCATATTCTCTGATACTTTCTTTGTGTTTACCATGGGGCTTAAATTTAACATCTTAAATCTATAACAATCTTGTTTTTCTTTGATACCAACTTGACTTCAATACGACACATAAACTATGTTCCTATGCTCCTCCATTCCCCCACCTTTATGTAGTTCTTGTCAAAAATTACATATTTTACAGTGAATCTAAAACCACTGATTTATCATTACAGTTTATGTATTTTAGATCCTGTAGTGGAGTTACAAATCAAAAATACAGTAGTATTGGTATTTATATTTACCATGTGATCTTTAGTGGAAATCTTTATTTCTTCATGTGATTTCAGTCAATTGTTTAGTGTCTCTTCCTTTCAGCCTGCACAATTCCCTTTAGCATTTCTCATAGGACTGACCGACTGGTGATGAAGTCCCTCAGCTTTTGATTATCTGGGAATGTTTTCATCTCCCCCTCATTTCTAACCTCCAGGTGTTTGTGAATTTTCTAAGTCTCTGATGGTTATTGACTTCTATTTGTATTCCCTTGTGGTCAGAGAATGTGCTTTGAATAAATTCAATTTTTTAAAAATTTATTGAGGCTTGTTTTATGTTCCAGCATATGGTCTTATCTGGAGAAAGATCCGTAAACACTAGAGAAGAATGTGTGTCCTGATGATTTGGGATGTAATGTTCTATATAGATCTGTTAAATTTCTCTCTCTCTCTCTCTCTCTCTCTCTCTCTCTCCTTTCTTTGTTTCTCTGTAGGCAGGGCTCCCTTTAGTATCTGAAGTAGGGCAGGTCCTTTATTAGCAAAATCTCTCAGCATTTGTTTGTGAAAAATTTAAGCTCTCCCTCAAATTTGAAGGAGAGTTTTGCTGGATAAAGTATTCTTGGTTGGAAATTTTTCTCTCTCAGAGTTTTAAATATGTCATGCCACTGCCTTCTCGCCTCCATGGTGGACACTGAGTAGTCACTACTTCGTCTTATGTTGTTTCCTTTGTATGTGGTGAATTGCTTTTCTCTTGCTGCTTTCAGAACTTGCTCCTTCTCTTCAATATTTGAGAGTCTGATCAGAATATGTCTTGGAGTGGGTTTATTTGGATTTGTTCTATTTGGAGTTCGCTGGGCATTTATACTTTGTGTATTTATATTGTGTAGAAGATTTGGGAAGTTTTCCCCAACAATTTCTTTGAATACTCTTTCTAGACCTTTAGCCTTCTCTTCCCCTTCTGGGACACCAATGAGTCTTAAATTTGGACGTTTTATTTTATCTAACATATCCCTGAGGTAAGTTTTGATTTTTTCAGTTTTTTTCCCCATTCTTTCTTTTGTTCTTTCATTTTCCATTCTGTGGTCCTTGAGGATGCTGAGTCATTGTTCAGCTTCCTCCAGTCTTGTACTATGAGTATCCAATATCTTTTTAATTTGGTCAACAGTTTCTTTTATTTCCATAAGATCGTCTATTTTTTTTTATTTACTCTTGCAAGTTCTTCTTTATGCTCTTCTAGGGTCTTCTTCATGTCCTTTATATCCTGTGCCATGCTCTCATTGTTTGTCTTTAGTTCTTTGATTAATTGTGCCAAGTACTGTGTCTCTTCTGATCTTTTGATTTGGGTGTTTGGGGTTGGGTTCTCCATATTGTCTGGTTTTATCACATGCTTTAAAATTTTCTGTTGTTTTTGGCCTCTTGGCATTTGCTTTACTTGATAGGGTTCTTTCAGGTTCTAAAAAATAGCAATCTATAGTTTGTCAGATCTACATCTTGGTGGCATACACTTTCTCTAACTAACCAGCATATGGCGTCCGTGAGTCACCTATTCCCCTCAAGTCAATTCTCCCCAGCTTTGTCCTTGTGGTGTGTGGGGGTCCGATTCCTGTGGGGTTCAATTGGTGCACTAAGTTTGGGTGTGTTGTTAGTGCTGTCCGCCCTGAATGTGGGGAGTGTGTCTGGGTGGTTAGGGAGGCAGGGCAACTTTAATAATCAAACCTCCCGGGTGTTCCCAGAGATTTAAGGCTGTTGCAAGAGTCCAGGCCTTCACCTCAGTCCCACCACAGATTGTCTCTGCCACTGACCCACAAGTCCCCAGCACTGGCGTAGGGTCCCTGGAATTTCTGAGCAGGCCCCCCCACCTCAGCCATGCTCCTCGAGGACCCCTGCCAAGGGAAGGCTGCGCCATGTCACAAGTGTGCACCAGCTCTCCAGGGAAGCCCCGGGCCACCAGGTTGTGCAGGGGCGCTCCCAGCCCATCGTAAAGATGGTTGAATGGGGCGTGTTAATTTCCCCCTCTTCACATATCTCCGCCTTCCCAGCTCCGGGACAACCAGCCATGGGTGCACCAAAGACCACTGTCCACGGCCAATTCTGTGACATGTGCACAGTGCTGCGGGAAACACTCCTCGTCACACTGGGATCCTTGGCACGGCTCTGGGCTACGGCTCTGGCCCCGGGCAGGAGCGTCCCCAGTCTGCTGGGGAGATGGCTGCAAGGGGTATGGTTTCTTTCTCCTTTTGGCTCCCCTCTTCCCCCCTGGCCCCGAGGTATTCAACAGCAGATGTGGGAAAGGCTATCCACCACGCCAGACACCGAGGGGTTGGCACAACCTGCTCCTGCCGTGCTTCACTGCGCAGTTCTCACTGCTGTATCCGCAGCCACTCCTGGGTTTTTTTCTTTTTAAAAAGAACTAGTCCGTCACTAGACACAAACCCACGGTTTCCCCACAGCATGGCCACCGGACTTTCAGCCAGCTCACTCATTCGTTTCAAAATGCAGACTCCTGGTTTCACCAAATGCATGGTCCCTGTGGATTTAGCAGACCTTGTCCAGCTGGTGCATCACTAGAACTGGTGTTCTGGGTCACTTTCTGGCTTTTATATAGTATTTTTCATGGAGGTATTTTTCTGCCCTGTCTCACTTAGCTGCCATCTTGGGTTCTCTGGACTAGTTTGTTTTAAATACACACTACATATTTTTTTTCCTAATGATTCATCTACTGCCTACAGTTTTTGTATAGTGAGGTCTGCTTATAGAAGTAGAACTTAAGTTGAAACACCCAAAAGCCCCTTTTATGGATCAGAATGGCTTTTGTTTGTTAATGCTGGTTTTGGTTTACAATCAATTTTATTGTATTCTGTTGTCTTTACATATTACATATATATTCCAAAAAATTAATGGATGAGCAATGTTCTTCTTACCATCTGCAATGAATACTGTTGTTTGTCTTTTTTCATTTAGGAAATGATCTGTTTAATATGTTAATTACCAAGTTGAATGCACATGTTTATTTTACATCTATTTCCACATTAATATGAAAGAATTTCTAACACTAGACAGACTATTTATTTGTTAGATTAACACAAACAAAATTATTATTAAGAATTAAATTATAATTCTTGTCATGTTTTTCTCAAGCTTACAAGTGTATATTTATGGCTGGAATTTTTATGTAGATTTGATGCTTATCTTTTAAATCTGAGGAAGCATGTATAGGCATAAGCATAATTAATCAAGGTAGTAAAGCAAATAAAGTGCCAGGATAGTTTTCTTTCATTTCATTTTTTTATTATTATTATTTTTAAAGTGTTCTCTATTACTGTAAAGTAATGCTCTTTCATTCTGTCATTAGACAAAATAAATCTTTGTAGTTAAACTTGATGAAATATTTCAGCAGATGTCCTTCATAAAAATAAGATTACAGTCTCTAATAATTTGGGCATCAAAATGTTAGTCCAGATGATGATTTGTTTCTATTTTTCATTTATAGTTATCATTTTAATTTTGAAATATATGGCTTTTTGGAGAGAAAAGGGTACTTCCACAATGATCTGTTTGATTTTTTTATGACTGGGCTAAAAGAATATAAATCCTACTTTTCATGTATACTTATTTTTAAAACTTTGGACTTTATGCCTTTTAGAAAGAAACAGTACTGCAGTAATTTGGTTGAGTTTACATGATTGAGATAAAAAAAATTGTCAGGTGTCTAAACTTGTGCAGTTGAGTCTCCCAGCATTTCACTGAAAACCTTGGTTTTGAAGTATAGCTATAGAAGTTTTATCCATGTAAAAGTGAATTTTTTTTCCTATTAAAAATTAAAATAAACCAAGTATTTTTATTCTGAATCAAGACCTTGCTTAGTTTAGTTGGGTAAAATCACCACTAGTTACTCATAAATAGATCAAAGCTTTCAGATGTCTAAGCTATTTTTCCTATGCTTTTTAGAATATGACTTATGTTTTCCAAGCCATTATAATGTATGGATTTGGGAAATCTCTCAACAAATCATTAACTCTCCTTGACAACTCAATAATGAGTTACTTTAATATTAGTATCAACATATCCTAAGGAGTTTAATTAATTGCAGAAAATGCTTTGTCTATCAATTAGGATTTAACAATGTGCCAATTAACATTCAAAGGATTAAAGATTTTTTTTCTAATTTCTATCACTTTTTAGGACTTGAAAATTGTCATATCAAGAAAGAAAAACCATAGAAATAGAAATTTCTTGAATACTGAATATAATTCTAAATAAATCATTGAGGTTATATTCAAGTAAAGGAGGACAGTCAATATACCAATGTGGCATGATGAAAAGTACAATAGACATGGTAAAAAGTACAGTAGAGGTCATTCAGAGACTTCTGTTCTAGGCACAGGTCTACAACTAAATAGATGAGCAGACATGGACCAGACTTGGACCTCTTCTTACATAAAATCAAAATATTAGCAATTTAAATTAAAAACTGATTTTCAAGTGAATGTGATTTAACTGGATGCTCATTTTTAGATGCTTTAAAAGTATTTGAAAGTCTGGGCTACACTATTTTCCTATTTTCTTAGCAAGGTTAATGCCAAAGTCAATATGATAACCAGAGGAAATTCAAAAACACACAAACATACATACTCATGCTCATACACACACATGCATACACACTTTTTCAGTTGTTTCCTCCAATATGTTTTCAAAGAGATTCTCTGATAGTAGGTGGTATGTAGATCTTGCTACTACTGTTGTTATCTTACTTATCATATTTGGCATTTGATAGGGAATGGAGAAATGTGCTCCATATAGGAATGGAGGCAGGGAGTTGAAAATAGAGGTGTTACCCATTTTATTCCTAATTGAAATATAAATATCAATACATCTCCAGATAATAATATATACACTGCACATAGTAGACACTTGGTTAATATGTTTGGGATAAATTCATGTCTGTGTGTGCATACTTTAATACATATGCCCAACTTGTAGAGATAGATAAAGAGATAGACATAGTTATAGTAAGCACACATGTACTGAGCTTTCTATATAACAGCCCTTTATTTTATCTGCCTTAACCTTCTAGTTATGGACATCTTCATTGAGATAAACTTACAGAGGAGACTCTAGAAGAAGTATTAGTAATTTTACATTATTCTTTAACCAAATCTGATGACAAGATGAAAAGTTAAACACAAATAAAGTAAACCAAAAAGCAGAACAATTTTTTTCTTTTAGTCCTGTAGTAATGTAACAATAGAAAAGTGAGATAATCTTTTGCATTTAAGTTAATGTGTGAATGGTAACAAGCAGATAATTCTGAGAATTAACTTAATTTTTCTTTATCACACCTGTTTTAATATTAGTATTATTCTTATAGTGGTTTTCATTATCATTTTAAAAAGTCTGAGAGAGGTCTTACAAATAATACTAGGTCCTCCAACCAAGTAGAATTACTTTTATTCTAACCTAGTAAATCTTCATTTTCATTTTTCTATTACTTTTGATAGCAATGTAAAACAAGTTTTTAACTTTAATATTTTAAGTTTTTAAATAAATACTCCTTTATTCATTGCTTTTCAGTTTTAGGTAAGATAACTAGCACATGTAGTATTATTAAAGCACAATGCATAATATTTGGTTGGTTTTATTTTCAGCTCCCTGTGGAGGCCAGTACGCTGGATCAGAAGGGGTAGTTTTGTCACCAAATTACCCCCATAATTACACAGCTGGTCAAGTATGCCTCTATTCAATAACTGTACCAAAGGAATTTGGTAAGAATTTATTTTTATTATTTTTAATTTACCATAATATTTCTTTCAGTTAAATTTTGTGCCATTTTATACACAAATATTCCAGCCCTTAAAAGAATAAAATAGTACAAAAAAAAGTTGTATCAAAATAGCAGATTTTCCAAACATATACATAATATCCATTACAATTCCTTTACTAATGTAAAATACAAGGCTTAAATTCCCTTCTATGATTTTGATCTGGAATAATCAGAAAGAATTAATTTGGATGCATTATTATTTTTTCCATATCATTCATTCAACTGACTGTTCTTATGTATTAGGGAGGATTGCAAAGTGACCTGTGCAGTAGGAGAACATTTTTTATCTCTTTGTGCATAACTGCCACATAAATTTAATGATCATATTATGGTCTTTGAACTAATTTTCAAGTGCTTTAGAGACTTAATAGTAGCCTAAATCATTTCCTCTGAAATGAGATTGTTGATTTAGCCTCAGTTAATTCTGTATTTGAACAAAATATCTTGTTCAATGAAATTCCTCAAATTAGTTTAACATCAATATTCCTTTTATTTGTGGCTACCTGATGAATGTATCACAATATAATATAAAAAGTTTCTAAGACCTTAATTTATTTAAAAAAAGTACTGAATTACAACACAAGTATATATTTTTTTCTCAGCAAGAGAATGCCATAGCCCTATTCCAAATATTTCTTATTTCTCAGTATGAATGGTTTAATGACACAAAAATATCACATTCTACCCAGGCAGAAAACTTTAGTTTGGAATAAAGTAATTGTATGATACACTAAATGAAATCTGTACTGTCTTTTTACTTTATTCCCCTCTTCCTTACCCTTTCTTGGAAACTAGTTAATTCAATAAGATACTGTGATAAATTCCAGGGACACAAAGATGAATAAAATATAGTCTTTGTACTCGAGATGTCCACATTGTAGTGTGTAAAGCAGATGTACAAACCATACATGTCCGGGCGATGTGATCCTTGCTTGGTAGGGAGAGGCTGCTGACAGGATCATCAATAAACTCCAAAGTGGAAGTGACATTTAAGGCAGGTCTTTGGCTCTCCTAATTCTCTGCCTGTTTTTATACCAAAGTATCCTTTCTAAACCAAAAATCTGATCACGTTAATACCTTAATAAGCATTTCTCACTGGCTCCTTTTGCCTGTAGTACAGTTTACATGTTTCAGACTGGCTTCCAGGGACCTAAAGAATTAGCCTTTGCAACAGTTTCCCACTCTTCCCTTTAACCATTGAGTGTCAGCCAAACGAGACTATTTACCACATTTTCCACCTCTAAAACTTTACCTTTTATATTTCTCTTGCTGAAATAATTTTCTACTATTCTATTCTTAAATACCAAAAAGGATTACATTCCCATCCTTTAAGAACTGTCTATAATGCTAATAACTCTTATGAAACATCCATTTTTCCCATAGCTGGAAATTGCTATTCCCTTGGCTTAAATCCTGATAACCATTTATACGTACTTTTTCACATGCTTATCACTTTCAGCCACAGCTTAGTTATCATTGCACAATTTATTTCTCCTAGTAGACATTTGCTGATTCGAGTTGAGTATCAGTCATAGGTTAGAACCAGCTCAAATACCATCTCTCAAGGAAGGCTTCTGTGACCATCTCCAGAATGTGTTAGGTTTTCCTCTTTTTCACTGACATTGTACACATTTAATCTGCAGTTACTGTGGAAACTACCACATCATTAGAGTGTGATAGTCCTGAGACAAAGTTTATCTCTTGTTCATTCCTTCATTCTTAATTTACAGTATAAAGTTGATGCTTGCTAAATGTTTCTTGAATAAAATTAGGAATTATATATAGATGATTCACATTGTACCAATTAAAAGACCCAGGTATTCTACCTCCAAAATGATAAAGATTTAATTAATTTGGAAAGAAGGTAAAGGAATGATTGCATGAACAAGAAACTTGCAGACATGATAAAAGTCTTCCCTTCCTCTAATCCCTGATACCACCAGGTTTTTAGGCTATTAGGAAAATCTACCTTGCCTTCATGATTTCTTTAATTGTGTTAATCTCTAAGAAATTCTAAAATCTTAAAATATAAGATATATGTATATATATTCTATTATAGAAACACACACACTATCACAATTAGATTTCCTGTTGTTTTATTTACTCCCACTTCCATTAATTCTCTCCATTAGAATTCAGACATTTAAAATTAATACACACATTTCTATTTGTCAGTCAGAATGATTTAGAATAATTTTGGTTCAAATCTTATACATAAGTAAGCAAAGGATTTGTTGCTCATTGATTGTAAATAGATACCAAATCACAGGTTTTTTCAAATATGGTAAAAGCCCTATATATCATCAATTTGGATACATAAGCATTGATTAAATTTTAAGAAGTTAAATACATAGTTATCTTTTACTTGGAGGAGGTTTTTTCATACAAATTACACAACTTATAAAATAAAAAAATTGTAGAGTGAAACAATAATAAGCAATTCCTTTAATAAGTTCCTGAATCATGTGTATAAATTATAATGAATGAAAATATAATTGGCATTATGATAACCTTTTGTAAGGAATTTAAAATTCCTCACCAAATTAGTATGCTTTAATATTCAATAGGACACTTGATCCCTGTGCCTATTGTTCATAGAATAAAATGTCACTAAGTACTGTAAAATAAATTGGACATCTTTACCGCTGTTTTCCCACTGTCTTTATGTAATAGTTGTTAAAAGAAAAAAGTAATCCTCATTACATTGAAATTATATGAAAAGCAGTAATTTACTCATTCAGTGCCAAAGGATAAAGAGGCTTATAATTAAAATCGTCTGATCAATTGAAAACTTTTTAAAAGCAGAGAAAAGTTAATATTTATTTTTCTTCCAGGGACCTTAGGATAATGATCATTTGAGGAATCAATAAATATGTAGTAAAATCCAAATCTCCATTTCGTTTTTGAAGGAAGCATATTGTTCCAACCTACTTCCTTTATTTTACAGTGGTATTTGGACAGTTTGCCTATTTTCAGACAGCACTGAATGATTTAGCAGAGTTATTCGATGGAGCCCATTCACAGGCCAGACTTCTCAGTTCGCTCTCTGGATCTCATTCAGGTAAATTTTCAAAGAATTGTGTTTTCAATTCCACTTACACATCTTGGAGGATTAATTTTATACTCTTCTGTTTCTTCTTCTTCTTCTTCTTCTTCTTTTTTTTTTTTATGAATGAGAAATTTAATCAGCTTTAAATTCACTTGTTTAGTTATATTTTATTGTCGATATAAGATTTCATAAGTATTTTACACTACATATAAAAGCACTTGCCTTTATCATTTTACTTACTAAGATTGTGAAAAATATAATGCTTATCTCAATAAAAGAGGCAAATGCAAGAAAAGGAAAAGAGGATGATAAAATGCCCTGTGTGTTTTATTTTCCATTCTGCCTTAATCTTCCTCCTGGAGATAAAACGCTGAACATTTTGGTATAAATCATTCCAAACTTCTAAATACCTTCATGTCAAGAGTTGAGCTGAGCTGAGAGAGCTGAGCTGAGCTGCCAGTTTTGAAGGTAGCAGGTTAAAACAATCCACTTCAAAATGGAAGTAAAAAGTGAAGCCTTTAGTTACCTAATGCGGTGGTATAAGCAAGAGGTTAATCCAGGGGGAAAAAACGTCAGCTCCCCTATGTTCCCCACGATGCAAGCACCACCAGGCAAGGGTCAGATGGATCAGCTCAGGTGGAAGTATGTCCGTGACCAAGGAAAGGCTCCTGCAGTTGTTGCGTGCTGGGGGCTGGGAGGGAGTGAGCTACCGGTGGACAAGTACTGAGAACTGAGTCAAAGGGGAGAAAAGTGACTTCAAGACCTCCCCCTCCTCTCCCACCCCCAAAAAGGAGGTCTCAGCCAAAGCACCTGGGGATGGCCTTGGGATAGGAATGTAGATATGAATAAGAGCAGGACCTGCCAGGGGGTCTAAGTCCTTGACTGCAATGCAACTTCCTGCAGGGACTGTGGTGTGCTGACTGTGCGCCTAGTCTTTGTGGAGGAGGGGGGCAGCTCTACCTACCCCTCCACCGTGAGACCTGTCAGGTGAAGCCTTTGTAGATGCCATATTTACACACACGCACGCACACACACGCCCACGCGCACATATGTAGATATGCATACATGCATGCTTCTATGCACATATGTATGCATTGACACATAGATGGGACTTTTTAAAATATAGAATATTATTTCACAATTTATTTTATACCTCACTCTTTCACTTCAAATTATGTGGAGGTCTTTCTCTATAAAAACTATAAATATATATCAAGTGCCATTACTTTATGCCTGAATAGTATTCTTTTCTATCAAGGTAGCACAATTTATTTAAATCAACCCCTCATTGATTACCTGGCTCTTTATTTGTACTAAGGTTACATTTTAATGATTTACCAAAGTGCAGTAGAATTACCTGTGTGCATTATAGGCTTTGGTGGAATAAAGTTAAAATTTCGTTATTTTCAGTTTTTCACCATTATTAACAGGACCTTTGACCTGTTATTTTCTACTGATGTCCATATATATTTCTAGAACTGCATCAAAGGATACATTTTAAATGATGTTATATATGAACAAATTTGTCTCTAAAAAGCTTATACCAATTGACACTCCCCTCGGCTGCGCTTGAGTGACCACACCCCATGTTTTCTAAGTACTTAAAAAAAGTTAAAATTATTTTTCTGAAGGCTTGTTCTGAATCCCTTAAAATTTTTAATCAGCTTTGAATTTAGAGAAACTTTCTTGATTTTAAGCAAAATTCTAGCAAGTAATTGTCAGATTAATGTGATTTTGAGCAAACAATTCATCCAACACTTAGATACCCTATATCATCAGTCAGTAGACCCATTATCAGTGTTTTCTTCCAAAGGAAACTTAAATGAGATAATGATTGAAATAACATTTAATAGAAGGTATAGGCAAGTGTAGGCAAGAACAGAGTTTTAGTAACTTGATAGAAACAATGTGTTTGGGTCCTAAACCCCAAAACAGAAGTTTTTTAAAGTTCAAAAATTAATTTTAAAATTGCAACTTGGTAATTATTTTCCAAAATAGTATTATCCACCACGGTTTCGTGTGTTTTCTGGTTTCCATGAATTATCTCTCTTTTTATTTCCAGGAGAAACATTACCTTTGGCTACATCAAATCAAATTCTGCTCAGATTCAGTGCAAAAAGTGGTGCATCTGCCAGGGGATTCCATTTTGTTTACCAGGGTAAATATTTTGCACTTTACTTTGGTTTTCCCATTATGCAGCACATACCACTACTTTCAGACAAAATACTGAAAGTATTTGGGTTACATTTTTGTGATAAATAGGAAATTTAAGGTGTCTATATATCTGTAATAAAAATTATTTTAATAAATTTAAGTATTTCTTTGGCATTTATATCTGATATTTCTGCTATAAAGACAATAATACCCTATTTATCTGTTACTATAAGAAAACAGATATTCATCAAATTACCTTTGTGTAGCACTTCACATTTTCAAAATGATTGCAAATATAGTATTTTATTGAATTAAATAATATGTTTCATAATAGATTTTGAGGCTGTCTTAGTAATCATGTTAATGAAAATACAATTAAAATATATTATGCAATTAACTATATTAAAATTTCATCAAGGCAATTTAAGAAAAACAAGCAAAAAATCACACATGCTCCTATCATCTTAACTAAATACCAATTTAATCTGTTTATGTTTTATTAACCTTTGGCACTTCTACATGCCTTTATACTCTTTTTTTTCCCCAATTTGGAGTTTATTCAAAATGTTTGAGATTGCTCAAAGATCATTTTCTGGAATGTGAGGAATTTTTCACTGTTGCTACTTTGTCTTTATTTTGCATATTCGTTAGATGAGCTCAAAAAAGTAACAGAGAAACTCTTCATACATTTTCAGAAGCCCAGAGAATGGTTTTGGATCTGACTTGTAATGAGTACACAGGTTGAGATTTGAAAGAGATTATCATCTTTAGAGAAAAACTGGGTGTTCAAAAATAAGAAGCAACACTTAGTTTATCTAGGTCTCAGTTTTGCCTGAGGCTGGAGATATTACTGGCTGCTCTTCAATATTTTTTCAAAGGCAGAAGGGAATCATTTCCTAGCCACGGTATTTTCCCTTTAATAAAAACTTCTCCAGGAAACATTCTTGAAAATATTATGTTTTTCAAATAATTTTGTAGAATAATGATCAGTCATATCATTTATAAATAATTTCTAATAATCTCACAGTGTAAAATCCATCCCTCAAAATATTTCACTATAAAAATTCTTCACTGTTCAGCATGAGATAATTTAAAGACTGATGAAGAGAATGAGAAATCTGAAGATGTGAACAGGATTAAAAAATATCTTTAATCCAAATTAATTAGTAACTGAACAATGATGATATTGAATTAATGTCAGTTTCATTGTTCTAAAATACACTTTTGGTTAAAATGCAAATAATCACACCAATATAAAAAGTGGACCTTCTATGGAGAGTGGCCAGTTTAAACAACCTGGCTCTTATGAGTCTTAATTTTATTCAAATGAATTCGATATTACTTTGCTAAGAGCTGACTTAAAAATCAAAGTAAGGCAGTGTGACATATAAAAAGATTGGGCCACTTGGTTTAAGTAGATCAGTAGTCCTGGAAAAATAGAAGTTATTGGCATTGTCTGCCTTCAAAAGGTGCTTCTTTCGATTAATGATCGAAATTAGAAAAGCCATCTGGTAGTTAGATAAAGTATCTGATGCAAATGATTCAATGTCTATACCATCTTCAAGTGTTATCCTCAGAAAGCTACTTTAAAAAATTATGTTTCTTTAAATATATTAATATATTAAAAAATATATTGAATATAGTAATATATTAACATAATATAGTAATATAAAATATAATTTGTATTAATTTGATATATATTTAATATATCTAAATAAATATATTTCTGTATATAATACAGAAAAGAGGAAAGAAAAGAAATCACTTCTCGTAGGAATATATTTTCCTGATATCTTAGAAGAGGTAATGAGTCCAGCATCCTCAAAATCTGATAAAGTTCCCATACAACTCCTTTTCTTGCCTTGTTCCTATGACTGAGGTTATGCAAAAATTGATGTCTTTTATCAAAGCTAAATCCTTTGAAGCTAAAGAATTAGGATTGTGAATGCAATTTATAAATCACTCAATGGCAACTGGGAAAGTTTTTCAATACATAAGAAAAGTTAAATTGAACATTGCTTCCTGAAAGACATTAGTTATATTGGAGCCTAGAAATTCTTTGAACTCTTTTGTGAAAATTTTTCTGAATAGTGCTTTCATATACCACCTATGATTCTTTCAAAGTTATTAGAGCTTAGAATTGAACAGCAGCTTTGTGACTTCTGTTTTTATAGGACACCTAACCCTCGTTAACAGAAAGTCAGTTCAGTCCTAAAGAGCTATTAATGACTTCAGTGAAAAATAGGTGTAGCAGTGTCAGGGTGAAAAAATTTATATGTGACCCCAGGTATACAAAGATCATTTTCTCAAGCCCTCTGTTCCCTACCTCTCTATGGTATCTGATTCTAAAACTGGGGAGATATTAATGATGATGTTACCATGTCTGAGAGCTTGTGAAAAAATGGAAAGTATAGAGGCTTTTTAATGGAGAACTCTAATAACTTATGCTTTGCTGTTTCGTTCTCCCCCACCTTAATAAGGAATATAAAATAAACAAGTTAAGTTATACGGGCACCCAGAGAAAATTAAATGGGTTGACTCTTCATAATAGCATGCTTTGCATCTGTGAAGAGTTTGTTTCATTGTTTGTTAGGTGCTGGTTAACGAATACTCATGGGACATTGTCGACTCTGAGGGGAATAAAGACTTCATAAGCCACATGTCACTAGTTATGTAAAGTATAGTGTGGAGACTGAGATAAATGACCTTATGTTAGCAATATATTTCAGTGAAAATTAGCGCCTTCTTTTAAAACGTGGGTCTCAACCTTTCACCAGCTGTGAATCAGCAGCCACGGGCCTCAGCCATGTGATGGTCAAAAAGGATGTAAAACAAAGCTATAATTTGAACCTTTCCTGAAAAAAAATCTAATATTCCTCCTCCTGAAATGTATCTGTAATTATTCTATCATTTCAGTTCTTAACCAGTGTAGTTGTTTTTTTTCCTGCATAAACAAACTTCCCTGAAGACAGAGAGTGGAATACAATTCTTGCCATTAAATACTCAATATTTTCAAACAGCTTTTTAGATTTCCTTCCAGCATCAAGCAGAAAGTTTTCCCCAGCCCCATCCATAGCTTCCAAGGAATGAAGGGACTCTCGTAGCCTCCCCTCCACTTTGTAAGCACCCTAATCCTTTTACTATCTGCCAGATACTGGCAGAACCTGGAATCACTAAGCATGGTTTTATAGTTTTAAAGAACATTGCCACTCCATAGAAAATATGTAATGCAACTGCACCTAAAGTCAATGTATTCTTACATCAATGAGAGAGTCAAAAATCATGCATAGTCCAAATTGCTGATATAAATGCCTTAGAGAATTGCATGCTGGTGACCCACATACCATTTCTTAGTAAGACCAACACAGCCAATGTTTCTTTTGATTCTATTCTATGAAGTAGATACATTGCATTTGTAGTTGTTTTTCTTTTTTGCTGTTAAGTCCATGTCTTTCAAAGCTAGAATCAACCTCGGCAGGGTGAGCTATGTGGCAGCAGAGAACAACTAGGGCAAAGCAAATATTCTCTCCTTTCCTGCTTACTCAAAGCACTTGATAATTTATGGAAGGATAGTTAAAAATCACCAAGCCTCTCCTTCCCTCTCTCTGACTGTGGCACATGATTGAATGTATCTAAGTTAAACTTGGTGGCTGACAGTGGGTCTCATCAATATACAATTATTTTTGTCTTATATTTATGCCTGTCTCTTCCCACATATATTCTGTTTTTGTCATATTTGTTTTGATGTAGAATTCAACACATCCTTGAGTTTCATCATAATAATTCATTCACACTAAAATTAATAAACCTTAAAGATTCTACTGAATACCTCAAGGGGAAAAGGAAGCCATTGTTTAATGTCTTATTTTCCCACAGGGCACAGCTTAGGAATGCCAACTGGCCTCGACTCTGGCTTTCCAAGTCACTGTTGCTGTGCCGCCAACTCAAACCTCGAGTTTCCTCTCCACCCTCATCTGACACACCATCTTGCTTCCTAGCCTCCCCACTGTCATTTTTCCAGACTAACTCATGGAATTCCTATTTCAGGATCTTTCTATTGGAAAGACTCACTCTCCTTGGCATTAATGTTATATAAAGGTAATTGAAAGGAATCCTTAAAAAATAAACAGCATTATAAACATGGAAAGCCTTTTTCTAAGTTTGGTTAAGAAGAATTTATCCTCAGATTGTCCTTACTTAAACTCCTTCCTAGGTATGCAAATACATGTTTTTGTTGATTTTTTCCCAAGGCTTCAGCTGCTTTTTGATGGTTTAGTTGCTTCATTTCCACTTCTAAGAAATTCACATTTTCTATCAAGAGCTTATAAAATGCATACCTTTTTACAGAGAAGATTGGACATAAAAGGCTGTTCATAACTCAGTAATATTTGTTGGAATTTGTTGACTAGCAATAACTTGTTGAATCAGATTTTTCAATCTCCAGAGGAGAACGGCTTTAAGAAACAGAAAATGTTCCTTAGTCACTAAATGAAACAAGAGAGACTACTTCACTTAGGTATTCGGACCTATTGTTTTTACTCTAAAAGAGGTGCAATAATAGAACAGCATACACACAGCTGTCATTTAAAGTATTTGTGGTAGTGAAAGGTGATTAGTCAATTTACCACACATATTTTTCTTGTCTCTTTTCCTGAGAGGTGTGTGTATATTCACAGAACTGCCTACCTTCAGCATTATAAAACCCCAGAGAACAGCATCTATTCTCTGAACCAACACGGTAATTTGGCCTGAAAAGTCAATCATTTTATTTATCACTCTCTATTCCAGACTGACCTTGTTCCCTCTTCAGTTTTCCACTGAGCTGATTTCAATTTCGTTTCACAGTGGTGTGAAACATTTACGAAAAGATAGAGAATAATTACTATAGAAAATAGAATTTCTCTCTGATGCTGCCTGAAACTGATGCTGTCCAGGTTAAGGGCAAGAACTAGAGGACTGGCTGAGAGGGAAAAATTATAGAACGTTGTTTTATTTTTTATTTTTTTTTCTGCGACATTACATGGAGGTTTGATGTCTCAGTGTCAGAGCTTTCCTCTGTCCTGCTTTCTCAGAAAGTTAAAATTGGTCCCTTCAATTTTCAATCTTTCTCTAAAAAGCATTCTGTATAATTTCATCCAAATTCAGGTGTTATTCATTTACTATTATTTTCCTTGAAGTAGACAAGTATGAAATACATGAAGAAAGTTTTAATAGGGCCATGTGTCCAAATCACCCTAGAAACTGTGTTCCTCATCATTTTCAGGAAGCTGGAATGACAGTGATACCCTGGAAATACATAAATGAGTGATTTTATGTTTGAAGCCACTGAGACAAGCATGATGCAAACTACAAATAGTTGGTTCTTTCCAAGTAGTTTAACCTAAGTAGAACAGTTACTATTACAGATATTTCTCCATTTTTTTTTTTTAATAAAAAAATTATTGGGAATTGATTGTGGAAGTCTCCATGGGATATCATTTTTTTTCCTCTCCCAGTATCTTTCAATTGTAACAAAATACTCTTATGTAAATACATGAAAATATAGTTTTAAGCAACATTTTATTATAATGGAATATAATTATTTTGCACTCCACTTTTAGTTATAGAAAAGACCAATTCTGGTACATTGTTAATTATTTCAACTATAGCTATTAAATGGTATATAATTTTATTAACTTTTACCTTTTGATAGAAAATATTTGCAACACCCTACTGAAACACGGTTTAATCAAAATAATCTTCTGACTTCCATTCTGTTGGAATCGCCTTTTTAGAAGCATTTACACAAATGGTGTCTGTCATAGTTCATTTTCATTTCAAAATTGATGCCAGTATGTTAGGAAAGGCAGTTTGAAGACAGAAGCATTCTTTTAAAAAAAAAAATGAGTACATGAACCCATTCTCTCAAGGGGTGTGTTTTTGGATGAAGAAACACAGGGACTGACAATAATAGTATCCTGCAGATAGTATTGTCCTAAAGCTAAACTCATACTGACTTTTAACTGCAGAAAACAAAACCAAAAAAAATGCAGATTTCAGAGTACAAAACTTACAGATCTTTTTTCAAAGAGTTCATTTGGTTTGTCAGGCTTCTTTGCCACTTGAAGTAGTTTTCAAACTTTATCTATGCCCCTTGTGATAAGCATAAATTTTTCTTATAGCCAGAAACTTCTGGTATACTCCTGAAGTTGGTATCTCACTCCCTACATTACATTGAAAATCAACTGTCATGGCCAACATCCAAAGGGCATATGGAATGCACTCACCATCAAACAAATTTGGGTTTGTTACTTGCTCCAACAAGGCAGAACACTCACCGTGGGAAAGCTGGGGATGTCTCAGTTAGAGAGTATGAAGACAGGCTTGCTATAGGATTTGGGCTTGTGTTAAGTGATTTTGGGGAAGACTCAAGGCAGTGTGGGTTGCTCTAGATTGGATGATGTCAGGAGGTAATTATATTATTGAACATCTTCATTTTTATCTAGGAAATAGAAGGATTGGAATGAAGCTAAAACAGTAATTAGTGAAGAACCAACTATGACTCATGTTAACCAGGACAGGAAGATTTGGGGTATTTTAAGTGCTTTGCATAGTGTTCTTGATATTGTTTGTGAATGGACATGAGTACAAAGTGGTCTCAGAGTGACCCCATCTGATTCTGATGTGTGGTGAGACTGTTTGTTTTCAACAGGAGAACATTACAGCCTAGTTCTTGGTGCCAGGCAGCTACAGCTGACAGATGTCAGAACTGTTTTTTTCCTTTGTCACACCTTTAGGCAGAATGATGTCCTCACCAGCTGGAATATTTTATTAAACTTTGATCTTTGCTGTTTTTTTTTTTTTTTTTTTTCCTTTTCATTTGGAAAGCATGCAATTATACTATTAAACATGCATTTTTAAACTGCACACCATCTCCCATGGACAATTTTTGGTCCAATGAGAAGACCCAGAGGAGGAGATGAGAGGCTCTGATTTATATCTAGTTCTGTCCCCAGCAGTGGAATCCAAACTAGCTTTCTTTGATATTCTCTTCCAAGTGTTTCCATGTAGAATGGATTATTTAATTCTCTGTTTTCCCATAGCTTACTTATTATTAAATCACCATTGCCATATTATAACTATGCCTTTATATGATGGATTTTCTCACTTGACTCTAAGGACTTTGAGCATAAAGATAAATTATTAGTCATCTCATTATCACTAGAAGGATGAAATGGGTGCTCAATTAACTTTAACTGTCTGAATATCAATCAGTCCTTCAAGGCATGAATTCTACTTATGCCCTGGTTTCCTTATCTAAAAATGAGGTTATTAAGGTGGTCATTGGAATTGATATGAGGCTGAAATATAGGTAAAAGTGCTCCAAAAATCATTCCCTATAGATATTTTTAAAGGCATTATTAATTTTTATATCAACACAAACTTGCACTGAACTCTTTTAAATCTCTTTTCAAGGACATATTTTGGCTTTCTCATGAATATGCATGTAGTTGTGTTGTATGTGTTTTACTTTTAGCTGTTCCTCGCACCAGTGATACCCAGTGCAGCTCTGTTCCAGAGCCCAGATATGGAAGGAGAATTGGTTCTGAATTTTCAGCTGGTTCAGTTGTTCGATTTGAATGTAACCCAGGATACTTACTTCAAGGTTCCACAGCTATCCGCTGTCAGTCTGTGCCTAATGCTTTAGCTCAGTGGAATGACACAATACCAAGCTGTGTAGGTAAGTGTGTCTTGGTAAGGTGTGAAAACTTTCATGAGACTATAAATCAGAATTAAGGAAGAATTTTTGAGAACTACTTTCCAGTGCGTATATACTGTCAACACAAATTGAATTGATCATGCTTGTGACCTATCTAAAGGATAATTTATCAGAAATAATTGAGTAGCAGCCAAACCATAGAAATATTGTTATTGTATTTCATAAAATAACTCATCAGATTAAATAGTATGAGACATGTTTTACTTCTCAATATTTATTAAGTATGCCATCAACTCTAAAGCCATGAATATATAACATAATTTCATTTTGGGAAAAAATTATTATAATGTTCATTTGCTATATTACTTGTGTAATGTCCTTTTAATAAATTTATGCTGATGAATGTTTGAAAAGCAATAGATTAATTATTAATGAATAACAATGACATTTTTAGTTATGGTTTATTTGCTGCATTTTGTATAAGATCTTCTAGTGCAATCATGATTATACTCAAATGCATTTGTACATTTTACACATTTCTTATCTATGGACTTGCTCATAAAAATCCCATTAATATTATTTAGAATTGCATGCCTGCATATAGCAGAGAATGCAAAAGTTCTTAAATTGTAGTAGATAAATTATTCTGAAGAGAATTAGTTTCAGAGATGGCATTGTTATGTATAGCCCCTTCTTTGAGAAGTTAAAACAATTTATGTATATACTCAGGATCTATAATATTAGCCTAATAGAAAATAATCAATAGTATTTCCAATTAAAAAAAGAAAAGGTTAAATATTACCTCGGCTGAAAAATATCAAAGTTTTATAATATATGTAACATTTTCTTAAAATCTGATCATACAGTAAAAGAAAACCAGACACCAAATTAATATTGTTCTTCATTATATTTTATTCTTACTAAATGTGGGTTTGTTTTTTAGTCCCCTGCAGTGGCAATTTCACTCAGCGGAGAGGTACAATCCTGTCTCCTGGTTATCCTGAACCATATGGTAACAACTTAAACTGCATATGGAAAATCATAGTTACAGAGGGATCAGGGATTCAGGTACGTCCGTAGGGCTCAGAGTCTACAAATAGACAGTGCTAAGCCAGGGCCCGTTGGGTTCTTTCTTTCTTTCTCTTTCTTTCTTTCTTTCTTTCTTTCTTTCTTTCTTTCTTTCTTTCTTTCTTTCTTTCTTTCCTTTCCTTTCTTTCTTTCTTTCTTTCTTTCTTTCTTTCTTTCTTTCTCATTCCTTTTTATATTAGCTATTTTAAATACATAGACAATAATCTCTTTCTCTTTTCTAAGTATTTCTGCATAGGTTTTCAATCATATTACTCCACATGGAATAAAAGTAACAGGCCTTTTGAATAAAAACAATATCAAAACTGCCATTTGTGGAAATATGGGGATGTCTTTTTTCATGGATCATTTTGTTTTTTGCCCTTCTCTTATATTAATTCCATGAAAAATCCCATATGATTATATTGATTTCTTTAAACTGAAAATATTAGGTTAATGTTACTGTTTGTAGATTCAGGTGATCAGCTTTGCCACAGAACAGAATTGGGACTCGCTTGAGATTTATGATGGTGGTGATATGACTGCTTCTCGACTGGGAAGTTTTTCAGGTAAGACAACACCGAGGTCCTTTGCTTGTGAATCTGAAACAACAAACAACAAACACTCAATGTACGACTTTCCTACAGCTCTCCTATATCCATAATAGTATCACTGCTTGTGAATCCAAAACAACCAACAACAAAACACTCAATGTACAATTTTCTTACAACTCTCCTATATCCATAATAGCATCACTGGTGTTGAGAGTCTAAGACCACAATGAAACAGGTGAGAAAAAAGAAAGCTTTGTTCCCTGGCAGCTGGAGCATCAATGAGTGGATGAGATTGTCCCGCCTTTGAGAGTTTAGCAGAGCTTTTATATGTTACAGGCCTTGGACTGGCCAGGACATAGGGGGAAATAAACGTAGGAACATGAGGTGGGGGGTAAGGCAAAGAGTAGATAATAGTTCTCAATTCTTAAAAATAGATAAGCTAAAGATAAGTAATCTGGAAAATTATACTCTGCAGTTTCAGACTATCATGCAAACAGGCTGTTTATACCTAAAATTTGCAACTCTTTGTTGCATTAGAGTTGCAGAAATCTTAACCTTTTACATCAGATGCTACGCTACATACTCATAAGTAGTAGCCAGACCTGGAATTGTAGTCAACCCCAGTTCAGTCCTGTCCCGTTCATTTTTCTGCCTCCAACTCTAACAAATATCTCTGTATAGTAAAGATTCTTCTTTCAAAATATTCCTTTCAGTCATTCAGTTCTTTCCGTTCCCATTGCCCATAAACTTTATTCAGATCCTTATTACCTTTTCTTTCATGCTAGCAGGTTATCCTGCCTTCAGACATTTGTCAGCACTCTCTCCCATTCTCTGTAGCATTACATATCAATCTTTGCAGACCCAGATAGAATAGCTATCATCAGTTTCATCATCATCATTATCATTCCAGTCCCTTCCATTGACTGGCACTTATAATGCCAGGCTAGCCTGTTTACATGCATTGTCTATTTTTTCCTAACAAAAACACGATGAACAAATTTTTGTTGTTGGTATTGTTTTACAAATGAGGAACATGGGTTTAGCTATTTTAGAATTTTGGAAGAGTACACATGTATGAACTATGTAGCTGGGATTTTAATCACATTCTATCTAACCCCAGAGCCTGGGTCCAACTGCCTGAGTTAGGGATTATATTCTAAGAAAGAGTGACTTAAGCACATAAAACTTTATTTTTCTGACATACAAAGAAATCTGGATATCGAGAGCTTCTTTTGATCTAGTAAATAATAGCTTTTCCAAAAGTTCCCAGGACTTACTCATTATATATATATATATAAATATATAAGCATCTTATTGGCCTGAACTGTCATGTCATCACCCTAATTGCAAACGAAGACTGGGATTTTTTTTTTTTTTTTAAAACCAAGTATATTCCTTCCCTAAACAGCATCTCTTGTTTACTCTAGCTTAATAAATAAGAAAAAGAAAATGGATAGTGGGTAGGACATTAACGTCTGCCACAACTTTCATTTTATCACTCACCTCTTTAATAATAGCTTTCCATGACCTTGTTTCTAGTTGCCAGTAAATAAATACACATATTTATACATGGAAATTTGTTTTGTGCCATAAGATGCCAGTCTAACTTTTTTCTGTTATCTCTCACACACAATCTTCATTCGTCTCTTTTTGTATTGTTTATTTTCGGGGGAATGTTTTTTTCCAACAGCCCATTATAGTTCTTCAAACTTGATCTCAAATACTATTTCTTATTTTCCCTTGCCAGATAAGATAAAACATGCTAACAGTTCAGGTTAACATGCATTTTTTTTAAAGAACCTAATATATATAACCATGTTTGTTGTTAGGATTGAAAGATCAGGTCTTTGTCATTGAAGAAAACAACAACAAATCTATAAGTAGTTGTCACACTGAATTTAATCATATCAATGAGGTGGTCGGTAAGCGACAGTTAGATGTAAGCATTAGGTGTTATAGGAGGGCAAAAAGTAGTATGTTTCCTGGATTAGGGAGGAAATAAAAGCTACCTGGGAAAAATTAAAATATTTTAACAGATTAGTAAAACATAACCAGAAAAATAAGATGGAGAAGAAATGCCTCAGGCAAAGGGAGCCATTCAGTTTCGTACTTGTGCATACTTGATTTATTTTACTAATTTTTATGTAATTTGTTCTTACATTTTCTAGACCTTTAAGTTTCTTGAGAACCTATATTAATCTCCATGTGCCATGCTGTCCAGCACAACTGCTAGCACATATTATACAGTTTATGAGTTTAATTCATAAAACTTGCTTACAAACTATGTGTTTCTTATCTAAAGATCAAACCTCATCACTCACACTTATTTGTATCTATCAACAGATGTGCAGCAGCCTTGTATTGAGCTTTCTCTTGAATAACTATCATAGGTGAACTTAGCTACAAATTTGTGATTTTGTGTTTTCTAATTAGCAATAGGTATAGGTTTATTTTTCAGCAGAGAATTTCAATATTGAACCAACTTTTCAGCCTACACAAATGCACACCACTAGCAGCAAATAACGGTGTATGACAAAAGTTGGATGATTGATTGAAATTAGCCCTGCAGAAAAAGCTGGGAAATAACTTGTTAATTAATTAATTAAAGTAAAAGAAATAAACTCATTGCCAATGAGCATATGATGAAGAATAATGACAAGTGCAATCCCCTTTTTTCTATTTGAGCATGTAGAATTAGCCAGGAGGAAAGCTCCTTAATATATAGTTTACATAAATACCATATGTTAACAATGTGAGCAGATATCAAACTACTATTTTGACTTTTGTACCTGATGCTGTATATGCAAGGAATAAAAAAACTACATAATAAAATCTTGTGAAAATAGAGGTTATCGATAATGAATCTTACAACATTGTCCTCGTTTCTCATAATAATTTATTTTGATTGCGATATTTTATGACATATGTTGGCTTAAGTAATTGTTTTGTATAAGTTTGAGGACATATAGTTATCTGAACCTGAAACATTCCTGAGCTAGTAGTTGATATGCAGTCCATTATCTTTACCAATGAAAATAAAGATTCTTCACAATGCATGTGTCAAGGTTTAAATCAAGAAATTCCTCTTGTAAAACAGTTATGTAACTTTCAGTTTGTTGCTATCAACTTCCTTAATAAAAAATGCAAAGGTGCAACAGTTTAGAAAATTAATATTAAGTTAAATAAAACATAATTGAATAAGTAAAACGATCAAGGAAAAATACATTCATAAGTGATATGTGAAGAGAGTAATTCAATTAAAATAATTTAGTTGATTCCTAACAGCATAGATAAGTAAGTTTTCTATCAACTTCAGAGAGTCAGGCTGACCATATGTTTTCACATTCACATAGATTGAATTTATTTAAATATAAAATACATTCCCTTAAAGAATGTTCATCTAGTTACAAATGTACATTATTTCAAGTTAAACAGAATACTCACATTTCATAATTTAACATTTAAGGGCTTAGATGTTTTTGGGAGACCCAGGAGATACTCATATATGGTGACATAAAATTTTTCTAGGAAAAGAACTTGAATTATGGATCTTTATAGGCGCCAAGCCAATAGTGTTCTTGTGAGTGAACCCCATCTTAGCTGCTACTTTTCCTTGCACATATGTATTCTGTGAGGAGAAAAATATAAGCGAGGGCCATGTTGATAAATTTGGGATAGTTTATGGTTATGGCCATTATGGATATCAAGTGTCCACATGCATGTTCAATTAGAAAAAGTAATCAAGAAAATTTCCTAATTTACGCTCTCTATACAACAGAATACTATTTCATATAATAAAATGATAGTGGAGAAAGGAACATTCATATTCCCTCATTGGTTTTCTGGTTTGTTCCAGTGAGAACTAGATTTCTGTGCCTTTCTCACAGTTTTATATGAAAATTTTGGTCTCTCTATTCTTTTACTCACTCTTCCCCAAGGGAAGAGGAATGAGCCTTTCTGACGGTGAGAGTCTTATAGTCACTGAGTTGGGCATATGGTGAGCAGCATCACTGTGGGATGGTCCTGCCAGAGAAACCAGTATTTGAAGTCCTCTTTGCCTTATTCTTCCATTGATAAACCAGGTAGGGCCTCTGTTGATTTCTTTATGTTTTGTCTGAGGATCAGCTGCCTAGGGGGTTTCCACCTTTGAGCTTGCAACTTTTTGGGTAAATCATTGTAGCATCTATTTTATATTTCTTTGTCTCTCAATCTCTTACTCTCTTTCTGCCTGCCTATCTCAGAATACAAGGAAGTGCCAAGGTCTAACAGGGTAAGAGAAATAGTGAAGCAGGCATTGGCCTCAGGCTTAATAAGTTCACCCACTTTGGAGGGTTATAAGGCATCTTTCTAAATTTAAAATGCAAAATTTCACTTCACTTCTGGCTAGTGATCTTCTCTCTATCATCGGTCAGACACATGAAGCAGTGAAGAATGAGTGGCTTAATACTCTTGAAACAACAGGATTTCTTCATAATCTAAATATCTTGAGGTATAGAATGAATTTTAAGATTTCATACTGGCTAACTTCCTCTTTTCGTATATTTATGGAGGTGTTTGGCACAGTTAGGAACCAAGCAAAAAGGCAATTGAGATGGTGGTAGCTGGGTAGGTTGGATGCTGAGGAAATGCCAGTGAAGTACATACATGGGAATTGAGAACATAAGGAAAAATATTGAAGTTAACATAAACCAGGTTTCTACATGTTTGTGAAGGGAGTTAGAAAAATGACAAAGAGGAAGGCTAGAATGAACCTGTTGGTGTTGATTTGAATTAGAGATATTTGTATAAACTCATGGTTTTAATATTTAAGATATGGAAATAAAATGTGTGTATGTATATGTGCATGTGTGTGTGCACACATTAATATATTCCTACCTCTGACTTCTGAGAGATGTAGAAACAGTAACAGCTTGGTATTAACGAACACACCTAGTACCAAAATCTTGGTTTCTTGTTATATAAATAATAAGAATTAGTTTTAATATATAAGATAGTGGATATATAGGAGTCTTTGTTCTACACTGGCAACTGTTCTTTAGGTTAGAAATTAATTTCAAAAATTTTTAAATGAGTTAAAAAAAACTTTATATGGAAAATGTGACAAATTAGCGATTAAGAAATGTTAAACTTAATCAATACTGAAACTTGTTTCATTCCCATGATGTTTTTTAAATACTCATAAAAGATATATTAAAACCATTTTAAAAGTTAGTTTTTGAGTAGAAAACAAATAAGTACTTATTAAAGGTAGATAATTCAGAACAAAAGATTGATTTACTGACTGGGTGCTTTAATAAATTCTGTGCTTTGATTTTTTTCCTTTCCATTTGGACAGCCATATGTATCTAAGTTTTTATTGTAAGCCATTTAGAATCATTTTGGAGGTAGGCAGGTTATAAATTATAAATGCACAAAACAGAGAAAAATTCATGACAATTTGTAGCTGACAATCAAAGTTAAGGGAAAATAAATCTTTGTGTGCTGAGGGTAGAATTTGTAGGTATTGTAATAAAATTTCTCTGTTTTCTTTGTGATATGGCTTTCTATCTAGGTCACAGTAAAACAATGTGATCAAAAAGATTCTGCCTGTGGCAACTTTTTTATTTTTTTGGTAATCATTTGCATTTCGCGTGGTGAGAATAAGCTCCTACTTATCAGTCCACTCTGAGAAGAGCCCAAAGTGACGATCCAATGGGAGGGGCAGAACAGGGCGTGCCCTCTCTCTCGCTGTGTTCTGTGCCCAGGTACACAGCATCCTCTCACCTCTCCCTGGATAACTGATACCTGCATGTTTTTTATGCTGCCTGAGGTGTCAAGATCCAGAATTTTTATAAGATAGCAAATGAATATATTTTGTAACAGAAGTACAAACAGGAATGTTCATGAATTTACTTGCTGCAATTAATAATAACAGGTAGAGGGAGCAAGATGCTTTACAAAGCACTGTAATATATATGATTCATTTATTACTCACATATCCTTATAAGAGATTTATTGTAATCATTGTTTTACAGATATTGGAACATATGACAATTTTTTTCAGTGACTTAGTCAAGGTGACAGAGCTAATTTGTGTCAGTGCCAGGAAATAAGTTTTCTACTTCCCCATCCAGAGCCCTTCCACTGTAAGGTAGCCAAGGAAAACAAACAAACAAAAAAGACAAACACCAATGCATGTATGTTAAATACCACATGTGCAAATTACTGTGCTGGGGGATGTGGGCTATTAAAAAAAGAAAAAACTGGATAAGCTAGGGTCTCATCACTCAAAAAGGGTACAATAAAACAAAAAAGAACCAAGTATATAAAGCACTGTATAAAAAGTGAAAAGCCATATCACTGTAAACATGGGTGTGCAGGGTGATTTCCATGAGGAGGTGAGAACTGAGCCGATTCTCATGTCAGCAGTAGGAGACCCACAGTTGTAGAGCAAGGAAGGAAAACATTTCTTACAAAGATTTACAATTAATTAACTAGAGTAATGAGGTGGAAAAAAGTCACAGATTAACCCAAATCACAGATTAAATCAGGCCAAAAGCAGTATAAATGCTGTAATGAAAACCTTTTTAGTTAGATTAGTTGGATCTGTAGTAACATATTACTTTCTACAAACATCATCCAAAATATTAAAATAATATCTAGTGAAAGGGCAGCAAACATCATATAAATTGAACAAAAATGGATGTTTTTAGTAGCTGTCTCTTTTCTTGATATGAGAATGGGTTGGAGTTGGGCCAACAAGCAGGCACACTTAAGTTTCCCTCCCCTTCCTTGTTCCATGCTTTCTCCTGCACGAGTCTCACTCCCAGGCCTTGGCATTTACAGCCACAGGGCAGGCTCTATTTTTTGGCTTGGTAGCCAGCAGTTTGCTTCTGGCAGACAGTCTGAGCAGGGGAGAGGGTTTTACTCAGGAAGATTATTTTTCTTTTTGGAAACAGGCCAGGGCATCCCCACTTTTCAGTATTTCCCCATGTGTGATCTGTTAGTTATTATATAGTTTTAAGCAATAATCCCTCTGTATTATATTTGTGCTGATCAGCAGGAATAGACTTACAGGTTTCCCCCACAATGGTTCAATTTATATATATATATATATATTTACCATGGTCAAAAAGCAACGAAGTTATATGTGCAAACATGTTCAAAGTGTTTATCATTTGACACACATTTTTAGCATTCTTACAATGAACTACGCCCTAGATTCAGGCATGAAATGACTGCTAAGTGTCAACCCCTTTTGGCAGTGAGGGTAAAATGGATTTAGGCACACACCCTAAATCTCAATCAGGGAATTCAGTTTCCAAAAGAATCTTTACCCACAGATGTGTGCATATACACACACACATTATCAGCAAGGAGTGGGTGATACAGTTTTTTCTCCTTCCTTTTTTCACTGTTCCTCTTCCCACACATTCCAGTAATGGCTTGAGATAGATTGGGCACTGATTGTTCAAAGATGCCAAAATTAGTAATTAAGTTGATATGTTTAACATGTGGGTAAAGCTTTTAAACCTAGTGAAAGATTTGTACTGTAGTTCAACAAGGAGTCCTTAATGTATTTTCGGAATGGAATAATTCTGCATTTGTGACAGGTTAGTTTGTTGGGATATTATTTGCATCTCGTTCGACTGGTATTTTTCCCTACCCCATTCCAGAAAGAGAGCCAGGTGTTTGTTAACATTTGGCTTGTACTAAAAGCAGCAGGTGTCCATTTTCTTAGGTGAACTCCCTCCTAGCTTTGGTCTTTTAAGAGATGATGGTGGTGAATGCTTGAAGTTGAACGGGTTGCAATGACTGCCAAGAAGGAAGGTGGTGAGCGTCCACTGGCCCGTGCATCCTCCAGGAATTTGAGTCGTAATGATTTCCTTGCAGCACCACAGAGAGAAGGTAGTACCTTAGAAGAAAATGGCAGCTGAAGTACTGATAGAGGCTAGATTTTAGGACCAGGAATTTTGCATCAAGCTTTCTGTTAAAAAGTGTCTAGAGTATTGAAACCACTGGAATC
Organism: Choloepus didactylus; assembly: GCF_015220235.1. Taxonomy (NCBI): domain Eukaryota; kingdom Metazoa; phylum Chordata; class Mammalia; order Pilosa; family Megalonychidae; genus Choloepus; species Choloepus didactylus. The sequence continues at coordinate 42,092,181 of NC_051326.1, forward strand.
CAAGGGATAATGTGAGCTTAGAGAATGTGGATATGTGGAATAAAAAGCAGAAGATCCCAAGTTGGGACTGTTTAATATCCTGGGGCAGGGAAGGAATCCTCAGTAATAATAGAGATTAAATGTCACCCAATTGTACAGAATGGGCCTGCAGAGCATATTGAAGTTGATGGAGAGTTTAACTACAAGAAATAGTTCACATCCGTGATTATAAACAGAATTTACAAAGTTTACGCATTTGCCAAAAGGTTGTTTTGTGTGCAGAATGAAGAATACATGGAAAGGCAAATGGGGATTTGGAGATAAATTGATGGCTATTTCATTAGCCCAAGAAAGAGCTGAAGATGATGGCTTAGGCTAGAGTGACAGCAGCAGAGATAGAGTTGATGACTGAGTGAAGCTTTAACGGTTTCCTATTTTGTATGGCAAGATTGGTCTTTTCAACTTTCTAAAGCATAAAGAAGCTCATGTCTTTGAAACTCATTCCTAATCAGAGAAAATTGTGCTTTGCTGTAAAATAATTGGTATTTTTGGAGAGGTGGCTAATAGGTCTAGGTGGGTGGTAAACCCATGTTTCTTGAGTTAATGAGTAAATGGCTTAGTTTGGAAAATGAGTGAAGACTTGTGTATGAGAAGGAATAAGAAAGGGGAAACAGATCAGGGGAGAGGTGGAAGAGCATTCCAGGCCTTGGGAATACCTTTGAGGCAGGAAAATGAATTGGGAAAAAGGAGGAGTGAGAAGACGCAAGGAATGTAGGCAGTGGTTAGATCATGCAGGCTTCTCAGGACAAATTAAGGAGTTTGAAATTTGTCCTCAAATGACAAGGAATCTGTGAGAATTTAAACACAGTATAGTCTTATATACTCTTTAAAAAGAACTTGCTGACTGCCAAATAGAGAATGAATTAGATTGAGGCAGATGTAGAGCCAATGAACAGGTTAGAAGGTTATTGCACTAATTGTGATTAAAGGTATTGGTGGCTTGAACATGGGTAGTTTTGAAGATGGAGAGATGGAGTGAGTGAAAACAGGAGAGATTTAGGCAGCTTCTTAGGTCCTGGTGGCCTGACTATGGAGCAGAATGGGGTGACAGAGAAAAAGGAATTTTCTGATGCAGGGACATAGGTGGAACCTGATAGTGTTGTTGACTGAAATAGGGAACAAAGGAGGGAGGGACAGATTATGAGCTCAGTTTTAGACACATCCTGTTTAAAGAGCCATAGAATAATCTAGTGCTCTGAAGAGACAACTGGAGTCCTTATGTGGAGTCCTTGAATTATTTAAAGCTACTGGATGATATTGTGATATTGGGATTGCTTAAGTAGACTGTGACACATGACAGAGTAACTTATCATTATCTGTTTTGAATAATCAACTTATTTCTTTGTTTTCCTATTTAAAATATCATTATTCATACCTTGGAATTATCTTCATGGTAACTTTCTCTAATAATTTGCCAGCACCTGATAAGTTTTATACAATGGCTATCTCCTTGACATCTAGCACATGCATAGTTCTTATTTAGTGAATAGATTTAATGTGGTAGAGTATCAAGCATATATGCTTTAGAAAAAATGACATAAACACACTTAGTATTTTTCAATATGACTATTCATTCTGCCAAAATATTTTAAATTTTTGATTCACACACACTTTTCTTTACCTCAGCATCTTCCAGTTTCATAGTTTCTTTCTCACTCTTGTCCTTGGCATCTGCCATTTTCCTTCTGAGTTGTTATGACACAGGCAAGGATATTTTAAGTAAAAGGAGCACTGTACAAAAATAAACCTGTATTTCCCTTTTCACACAGTTCTGTTGAAGTCACTCACAGATCTCAGTGGGAGCGTTATTCAGTATGAACCACACAAGGGATAGAAAAGGAGATTCATAGTCAAAAGTAACATCTTAAGAATAGTATATTGGATCAGCATCTACTCAGCCTGACTGTTCCCTTATATCCATAAGACTTGGGTGTTTGGATTTTGTCCTCTGTGTTGTTCATGTCAAGTAAAAAAAAGAAGATTGCACGTTAAAAGAAAGCGATGTGAAACACCAAATACATCATTAAAATATAAGATTTTGTGTGTCCATACATTGTCATAATATAAAGCTAGTCACAAACTTCTGCTCGAGGAGGGCAGAGAAGATGAAGTATAGCTTTTTATTGTACCTAAAACAATAGAAAGACTCAGTATATAATGATCAAAGTCAATACTTAGATGTAATATGTGGTAATCAGACAAACTATAGAGATTTATAAGTCTAAAATGTATCTTCATATGTTTAATATTTGAAAAGTGAATACATTTGTTAAAGTTAAATCTACATTATTTCTGACAGGTACCACTGTGCCAGCATTGCTGAACAGCACTTCCAACCAACTCTACTTACATTTCCAATCTGATATCAGTGTGGCAGCTGCTGGCTTTCACCTGGAATACAAAAGTAAGGTCAAATATTTCTGCATCCAACTTTAATTGTAATATTGAGTAATTTTCTTAATGGTAAAATATATTCATGTTCTTATACAGTGAAATATTGTTATGAACTGTTTAAGATCTGCATGAAATTGGGTCTTAGAAAATCTGTCTCGATAAAATACATATTATAAAAGACAAATTAATGAGAAAATTTAAAAGTCAATGTGTGGAATAATTATATAAAACAACTACTAAAATTTTGGATTGCTTGTGTTGAAAAATACAAAAAATAATTTATAATATTACCTGTTTTCTTGTGAGTGATAACAAATATTCTTATTAGTGTCCCAAACCATAGAAAACCATAATTTCCAAGTAGATTATGGTTATATGACTTTCCTATTTCTAGTCTCAAAGACTTGTAAAATCAGGACTAGTAAAGAGCAATAACTTCATTGCCTATGTTTGTGTATTATTCATTTTAATTGGAAGTAGGCATTGCAAAGGAGACTCTAACCTTTTAAAAATGGATGTGAGACTGAGTTAATAGTCTGATAAATGGGATGACAAAGGTCAAATTCACAAATCTTCTTTGGTGTTTGATTATGCAGGTAAACCTTGTAAAAGCAAAATAGGAATTTCCAATGAGAGTGAGGTTTATTTTAGGACATGTTTTTGAGCACTAAAAATGCTTAATGTTGATATTCGTCTCCTTTAATAAGCAGTTGCAAATAAGCAAATACATGGATAAGCTTTAATAAGTGATCTTTAGAATTGAGATAAACAGTTTGCTAGAATGTAAATGCATGCATGTTTTTGAAAGGCCAGATTTCCAGCTGATGATAAATATTCTGAACCAAACGCAAACCACAGGCTGTTTTCTCATTCTGGTTAAATTTCCCTACTTATTACAGGCATTTGTGTGCAAGTTCATTCCAATTTATTTGAATAGGACTGCTTTAGTGACAGTATAAAGTGATACTGTGTATGTTATTTATGTAGAATTTATTTGGAAAAATCTGTTACTTTGATACATTTTGTGAACATCTGTAGGTAGTAAATTATAAACTTTATTTATGATAGTGTTAATAAATTCACTAATATTTTTAGCAGTTTTAGAATTGATGAGTGTTCTTTTCTATTCCTGTTAAAATAGCTTCTGGCTTTTCATTCACTTCTTATACAAAAGGCGCTAATAAATTAATTTGTCTACAATCTCTCCTGTATACACAGATGGGCTTTCGCTCTAACAATATAATTATCTACATTACTCCTAGTCATTATAATTCATTAAAAGAGCAAGACTAATATATTTATAATTGAAATAAACCTTGTTCAAGAGTCTAAGGTTTTTTTTAATTAGTTAATTAGTTTTGTTTGGACAAATATAAAGATAGCTTTACATTTGTTATTGTTTATTTTGTGGTTGTTTTCTGATGCTCACACCATTCTGATGGTTCATGTCATTTTTCTGTTCTAAGTCTTTGTGCCAGAGTTTTACATATGGATTATATGAAGTGTCAGTAAAACTAACCTTATTAATATCAGCATCAAAGGGTATAAAGACTGTAGATGTAAGTTACCAAAAGATTATATAATGTTTTTAGTCTGTTGACATATTTTTGCACATACCTCAAAATAAGTATTTCCAATCTGCAAGTTTCTAAATTCAGATTTTCATGAAGATTTATACCCCGAAACAATAATTAAAACAGCAGTAAGCACTTACCCTGTGTTACCTCTTGCTCTTAGCATGTTACAACTGTTTACTCCTCTCCCATCATCACAACAACGCTGTGAGCCATTAGTATGCTCAGTTTTTCAAGGTGTAAGAACAGAAGTTAGAGTGTTATTAAGCTGCCCCAGTCACAGTCACACTGCTAATAACTGATAGAATGCAGAGGTGCAAGTATGCTTTATCAGAAATACCATTTATTGAGTACCTTTTGTAAGTATTCCAACCATCCTATTATAACTATCCCAACTCTCCTATTAGAAAGATAGCATGCAGATTGCCCTGTTTTACAAATAAGGACATTAAGAATTAGTAGTATTAAATAATGTATGGAAATTCAAAGCCTTGTGAGTCAGTGTTGGAAATCAACCTCATCTGGCTTTAAAAACCTGTGCTGTTAACAGCTATTCCACATTTCCTTCCATCTGAGAAGCATCATTTTTCTTATGTGGAAACTGAAGCCTAGACACTTTTAATTATAATCATCCATTATTCAAAATGAATGCTGATAGGAATTTCTGAAACAGAAAGCAAAAACTGTTTGAAGTGATGAGTTGCAAAATATTAATGATAGCCAAAGTAGTTGCAAGGTGTTCCAATTTGATAGGTGTGTTCTGCATTTTCTGCTTGCATAAAAAATCTAGGTAAAGGCTTGAAAGGTTAAGATATTTGAAATGCTTATTATATTCCTGCATCTATCTATCCTTCTTTTACAGTATTTAATTGAATCTTGTCCTTCTTTGGAATTCATATTACCTGATTACCTAGCAGCCTCAGCTTCCTGATGAGTTTTTAAAAAGTTATGAGTTAATAGATTATTTGTTTTTTTCTTCTTTAAATTGGGATCAGTGTTGTATTTTGCAAATTTCTACATCATGAGGGGATATGGGAGTTCTTAAAGGTTTGTGTTTTTAATTGTTCTGGTACAAAAATACTTACCTGAATACTAAAACTAATTTTTAGGTTAACTATCTCAGTTTGCCAGGGCTGCTGTAACAAAGGATCACACACTAGCTGGTATAAACAACAGTAATTTATTGTCTCATAGTTTTGGAGGCAAGAAGTAAATCAAAGTTTCAGTAAGCTCATGGTTTCTCTGAAGTCTGTAGCATTCTTGTGGTAGCCTGTGGGCAATCCATAACTTAGTTCTGACTGTCATATGTCACCTCTCTCCTTGTCAGTCTCCTATTAAATAGGTCCAAGTATCCCGCTTGAAAGGATTGCAGTCACATTGGATTGAGCCCACCATGATTCAGTTTGGCTTCATCTTAATTAATAACATCTTCAAAGATCCTATTTACAAGTGGGTTCACATCTATAGGACTGGGGGTAGGACTTGAACATGTCTTTGTGGGAGTCATGATTCAATCCATAACATTAGTTATTTTTGAATGATCATTTTTTAAAATAAATTGTCTATCTATCTATCTATGTATCTATATCTATCTATGTATCTATCTATCTATCTATCTAATTATATACACATAACTTTAAAGTGGTAATATAGGTTTCATCATAGATATGAAAAATGTCAGAGGATTATTACATATAAATTAATTAATAGGGACATCTCATCTAAATGGGAATTGACCCCAGTTTAGAGATTGCTTGAAATAGAAGCCATTTATTCTGATTTTTATATGTAGCTATGCTTGTTTAATAATCATACTTTTCATTATTAAGAACTTTATTAAACTGGGCAATTATTGTGGGTTTATACATATTCCTGTCTTGCTAAATCAGAAGAGATATTTAATTTCTGAGTCTGCAGTGAGACATCCAGTACCACCATCTAATGGCATCTATCCAAAACTAATGTCATAAACCTGATTAGGGTAATTTTTTCTGGGGAAAGGCTGCTGCAATTATTCAAGCCTATTTTGGGATAATGTTTGGCACTGAGTCAAATGACACCAACATAGTTCTGTATATAGAAGCACTTTTATTTGAGTCCCTGTCTCAAGAAGTTTTTTTTCCTATTAACATTTAGTACTGGGAAACCCAGTAGAGTCGACCAATATTTCTGGAATCCTTAGGATATGACATTTGACCTCCGGAAGGCAAATAAGATAGATGCACTACTGTGCAATATAAATTCCAGTTTTCTACAAAGCAGTGCAGCAGGCAGACACAGTCCAATATAGAAGTCATATTCCTAGGCTCTGACACTTACATATAAAAGACTATATAGATGGGGGAGACTGGGCAAGATGGCGGAGTGGTGAGGTGTAGGTTTTGGTTACTCCTCCAGGGCAGTAGGTGGAAAGCCAAAAACTGCATGGACCAGACACTGCAGAGCAATATGACTTTGGGTATACTTCATACAACACTCACGAATGCGTGGAACAGCTGAGATCAGTGAAATCTGTAAGTTCTCACAACCAGGGGACCCATGCCCCTCCCTGCTAGGCTCAGTCCCATGGGAAGAGGGGACATCGTTGCTGGGAACGAGGAGGGAGAACTGCAGTTGCGGGTCTGACTGAAAACCCACACTGCTGATTGAAACCTCAAACATAGACAGACTGAGACCTGATACCAGAGAATCCAGGAGCAGTCAGCCCAGCGGAGAGGAGATGGGGCTAGCAAAAACAGCAAAAAAAAACCCAAAAATAAAAACAGAGACTTTTTGGAGTTCTGGTGAACATAAAACAGAGAAGGGCAGGGCTCAAACAGAATCAGGCTCATATGCAAATCCTGAGGGTGAGGTCCCTTGTCTGAAGAGCTGGTTTCTCTGCTTTCCTGATTGTTCCTTAATGGCCCTAATCTTCTTGTCTCTTAGCATTTCAATAGCCCATTAGATCTGCAAGGAGGGCCCTTCTTTTTTTTTTATTTTTTTTTAATTTTTTTTAGTTAAAATTTTTTTTTTATCTCTTTCTCTTTTTCTAAAACAATTACTCTAAGAAGCCCATTACAGAAAGCCTCAAAGCCTTGCAGTTTGGGCCCAGGCAAGAGCAGAGCTTACATAGCTCTGAGAGACAAAGCAATAAGTCTAGTGGCTGAGAAAATTCACTAAATGCCAAAACTTCCCAAGAAAAGGGGGGCATCCACTTATAGCCATCTTCCTGGAGGGCTGGGAATGCTCCTGCCTGGGGCCAGTGCCACAGCCCAGAGCTGCCCCAAACAACCCAGTGTGAGGGGAAGTGTTTCCAACAACAAGGGCACACACCACAATATCAGGTGTGGTCAATAGCCTTTCACACACCTGCAGCTAATTGTCTCCGAGCTGGGAAGGTGTTGTTGTGTGAAAAGGGGGAAATTAACATGCCCCATTCAGCCATCCTTTCAGCAGGCTGGGAACACCCCTACACGGCCCTGAAGCCCAGAACTGCCCTTGGGGGATGGGATTCACCTGTGACCTAGCACAGTCTTCCCTCAGCAGAGGCCCTGGGAGGGCACGACTTGGAAGAGGGACCCACTCTGAAGTCCCAGTGACCATACACCAATACCAAGGACTTGTGAGTCAGTGGCAGAGACAAACTGTGGCAAGATTGAACTGAAGAATTAGACTATTGCAACAGCTTTAAATCTCCAGGAACATTTGGGAGATTTGATTATTAAAGCCGCCCTCCCTCCCTAACTGCTTAGGCACACGCTCCAAATTCAGGGCAGGCAGCACCAACTACACACGCAAATTTGGTGCACCAATTGGACCCCACAAGACTCACACCCCCACTTACCACAAAGACAAAGTGGGGGAGAACTGACTTGAGGGGAATAGGTAACTCGTGGATGCCACCTGCTGGTTAGTTAGAGAAAGTGTACTCCATGAAGCTGTAGGTCTGACAAATTAGAGATAAGTTTTTCAATCAGCCTACATATCCTAAAAGAACCCTATCAAGTTAAGCAAATGCCAAGAGGCCAAAAACAACAGCAAGTTTTAAAGCATATGTAAAAAACCAGACAATATGGATAAGCCAGACCCAAACAGCCAAATCAAAAGATCAGAGGAGACACAGTACTTGGAGCAATTACTCAAAGATCTAAAGACAAACAATGAGAGCATGGCACAGGATATAAAGGACATGAAGAAGACCCTAGAAGAGCATAAAGAAGAAATTGTAAGAGTAAATAAAAAAGTAGACAATCTTATGGAAATAAAAGAAACTACAACCAAATTAAAAAGATTCTGGATACTCATAGTACAAGACTAGAGGAAGCTGAATAGTGAATCAGTAACCTAGAGGATGACTGAATGGAAAATGAAAGAACAAAAGAAAGAATGGAGAAAAAAATTGAAAAAATCAAAATGGACCTCAGGGATATGATAGATAAAATAAAATGTCCAAATATAAGACTCACTGGTGTTCCAGAAGGGAAAGAGAAGGGTAAAGGTCTAGGAAGAGTATTCAAAAAATTGTTGCGGAAAACTTCCCAACTATTCTAAACACCATAAATACACAAATCATAAAAGCCCAGCAAACTCCAAATAGAATAAATCCAAATAAACCCACTCCGAGACATATTCTGATCAGACTGTCAAATACTGAAGAGAAGGAGCAAGTTCTGAAAGCAGCAAGAAAAAAGCAGTTCACCACTTACAAAGGAAACAGCATAAGACTAAGTAGTGACTACTCAGTGGCCACCATGGAGGCAAGAAGGCAGTGGCATGACATATTTAAAATTCTGAGAGGGAAAAATTGCCAACCAAGAATTCTTTAACTGGCAAAGCTCTCCTTCAAATTTGAGGGAGAGCTTAAATTTTTCACAAACAGATGCTGAATTTGTTAACAAGAGACCTGCCCTACTTGAGATACTAAAGAGAGCCCTACAGACAGAGACAAAAGAAAGGAGAGAGAGAGAAGGAGAAAGGTTCAGTACTAAACAGATTCAGTATGGGTATGTTAAAGGACATTAAGAGAGAGAGGAAAAAAATATATCTGACAAACATAAACCAAAGGATAGGATGGCTGATTCAAGAAATGCCTTCACAGTAATAACATTGAATGTAAATGGATTAAACTCCCCAACTAAAAGATACAGGTTTGCAGAATGGATCAAAAAATATGAGCCATCAATATGTTATATACCAGAGACTCATCTTAGACACAGGGACACAAAGAAATTGAAAGAGAAAGGATGGAAAAAATATTTCATGCAACCTACAGCTAAAAGAAAGCAGGAGTAGCAAAAGTAATCTCAGATAAAATAGACTTTAAATGCAAGAATTTTATGAGAGACAAAGAAGACCACCACATACTAATAAAAGGGGCAATTCAACAAGAAGAAATAACCATCATAAATGTTTATGCACCCAATCAAGGTGCCACAAAATACATGAGAGAAACACTGGCAAAACTAAAGGAAGCAATGGATGTTTCCACAATAATTGTGGGAGACTTCAACACATCACTCTCTCCTGTAGATAGATCAACCAGACAGAAGACCAATAAGGAAACTGAAAACCTAAACAATCTGATAAATGAATTGGATTTAACAGACATATATAGAACATTACATCCCAAACCACCAAGATACACATTCTTCTCTAGTGCTCATGGAACTTTCTCCAGAATAGATCATATACTAGGACATAAAACAAGCCTCAATAGATTTTAAAAAATTGAAATTATTCAAAGCACATTCTCTGACCACAATGGAATACAGTTAGAAGTCAATAATCATCAGAGACTTAGGAAATTCACAAATACTTGGAGGTTAAACAATATGCTCCTAAACAATCAGTGGGTTAAAGAAATAGCACGAGAAATTGCTAAATACATAGAGATGAATGAAAATAAGAACACAACATATCAAAACCTATGGGATGCAGCAAAAGTGGTACTGAGGGGGAAATTTATAGCACTAAATTCATACATTAAAAAGGAAGAAAGAGCTAAAATCAAAGAACTAATGGAGCAACTGAAAAAGCTAGGAAATGAATAGCAAACCAATCCTAAACCAAGTAGAAGAAAAGAAATAACAGGGATTAAAGTAGAAATAAAGGACATAGAGAACAAAAAAAACAATAGAGAGAATAAAAAACACCAAAAGTTGGTTCTTTTAGAAGATCAACAAGATTGACAAGCCCCTAGCTAGACTGACAAAATCAAAAAGAGAGGAGACCCATATAAACAAAATAATGAATGAGAAAGGTGACACTGTGGATCCTGAAGAAATTTAAAAAATTATAAGAGGATACTATGAACAACTGTATGCCAACAAACTGCATAATGTAGAGGAAATGGGCAATTTCCTGGAAACACATGAACAACCTAGACTGACTAAAGAAGAAATAGAAGACCTCAACCAACCAATCACAAGCAAAGATATGCAATCAGTCATCAAAAAGCTTCCCACAAATAAATGCCCGGGGCCAGATGGCTTCACAGGGGAATTCTACCAAACTTCCCAAAAAGAACTGACACAAAATGTACTTAAACTCTTTCAAAACATCTAAGAAAATAGAACACTACCTAACACAATTTATGAAGCTAACATCAATCTAATACCAAAACCAGGGAAAGATGCTACAAAAAAAGGAAAACTACAGGCCAATCTCCCTAATGAATATAGATGCAAAAATTCTCAACAAAATACTTGCAAATCAAATCCAAAGACACGTAAAAAAATCATACACCATGACCAAGTGGGGTTCATTTCAGGCATGCAAGGATGGTTCAACATAAGAAAATTAATCAATGTGTTACAGCACATTAACAAATCAAAAGAGAAAAATCAAATGATCATCTTAATAGATGCTGAAAAAGAATTCAACAAAATCCAATATTCCTTTTTGATAAAAACACTTCAAAAGGTAGGAATTGAAGGAAACTTCCTCAATATGATAAAGAGCATATGTGAAAAACCCACAGTCAGCATAGTACTTAATGGTGAGAGACTGAAAGCCTTCCCTCTAAGATCAGAAATGAGACAAAGATGCCCACTGTCACTGCTGTTATTCAACATTGTGCTAGAAGTGCTAGCCAGGGCAATCTGGCAAGTAAAAGAAATAAAAGGCATCCAAATTGGAAAGAAAGAATAAAACTGTCATTATTTGCAGATGATATGATCTTATATCTGGAAAACCCTGAGAAATCAATGATACAGCTACTAGAGCTAATAAACAAATTTAGCAAAGTAGCGAGAAACAAGATTAATGCACATAAGCCAGTAATGTTTCTATATGCTAGAAATGAACAAAGTGAAGAGACACTCAAGAAAAAGATACCATTTTCAATAGCAAATAAATAATCAGGTACTTAGGAATAAACTTAACCAAAGATGTAAAATACCTATACAAAGAAAAGTACATAATTCTACTAAAAGAAATAGAAGGGGACCTTAAAAGATGGAAAAATATTCCATGTTCATGGATAGGAAGGCTAAATGTCATTAAGATGTCAGTTCTACCCAAACTCATCTACAGATTCAATGCAATCCCAATCAAAATTCCAATAACCTACTTTGCAGACTTGGAAATCAAATTTATTTGGAAAGGGAAGATGCCTCAGATTGCTAAAAACACTCTAAAAAAGAAAAGCAAAGTGGGAGGACTTACACTCCCTGACTTTGAAGCTTATTATAAAGCCATAGTTGTCAAAATAGCATGGTACTGGCACAAAGATAGACATATTGATCAATAGAATCGAACTGAGAATTCGGAGATAGACCCCCAGATCTATGGCCAACTGATCTTTAATAAGGCCCCCAAAGCCACTGAACTGAGACATAACAGTCTTTTCAACAAATGGGCCTGGGAGAGTTGGATATCCATATCCAAAAGAATGAAAGAGGACCCCTACCTCAAACACTACCCAAAAATTAACTGAAAGTGGATCAAAGGTCTGATATAAAAGACAGTACCATTAAAATCCTAGAAGATAATGTAGGTAAACATCTTCAAGACCTTGTATTAGGTGGCCATTTCCTAGACCAGATACCCAAAGCACAAGCAACAAAAGAAAAAATAGATAAATGGGAACTCCTCAAGCTTAGAAGTTTCTGTACCTCAAAGGAATTTGTCAAAAGGGTGAAGAGGCAGCCAACTCAATGGGAAAAAAAATTTTTGGAAACTATGTATCTGACAAAAGACTGATATATTGGATATATAAAGAAATCCTACAACTCAATGACAGTAATACAGACAGCCCAATTATAAAATGGGCAAAAGATATGAAAAGACAGTTCTCTGAAGAGGAAATACAAATGGCCAAGAAACACACGAGAAAATGTTCAGCTTCACTAGCCATTAGAGAGATGCAAATTAAGACCACAATGAGATACCATCTCACACCAATTAGAATGGCTGCCATTAAACAAACAGGGAACTACAAATGCTGGAGAAGATTGGAAAAATTGGGACTCTCATTAATTGTTGATGGGACTGTATAATGGTTCAGCCACTCTGGAAGTCAGTCTGGCAGTTCTTTAGAAAACTAGATATCGAGTTACCCTTCATCCGGTGATTGCACTTCTCAGTATATACCCGGAAGATCTGAAAGCAGTGACATGAACAGATATCTGCACGCCAATGTTCATAGCAGCATTATTCACAGTTGCCAAGAGATGGAAACAACCCAGATATCCTTCAACAGATGATTGGATAAATAAAATGTGGTATATACACACAATACTATGCAGCAATAAGAAGGAACAATGTCATGAAACATATTGACAACATGGATGAACCTTGAAGACATAATGCTGAGTGAAATAAGCCAGGTACAAAAAGAGAAATATTATATGAACATTGAAAAATGTAAAATTAATGGTTTATAATGTAGAATTTAGGGGAACTAACTGTAGCAATTAATGAAGGGGGAACGATAACCCAATAAGAACAGATAAGCTATTGTGGGTAAACTTAATGTTCTCGGAATGCCCAGGAATGACTATGGTTTGTTAATTGCTGATGTCTATGGTAGGAACAAGTTAACAGAAATGTTGCTATATTAGGTTATTTTCTTGGGGTAGAGTAGGAATATGTTGGAAGTAAAGGTTAGTTGTCTTTTTCTTACTCCCTTGTTGTGGTTTGTTTGAAATGTTTTTGTGTGTTCTTTTTTTTAATTTTTTTTTATATATAGTTAATTTTTTGAAAAAAGAGTTAATTAAAAAACAAAAACAATTAAAAAAATATGCAGAGCTCCCTTGAGGAGCTGGTGGAGTATGCAGGGATGTTGGGCTTCCCCACCTCGATGGTTGCTGATGTGCTCACAGACATAAGGGACTTGTGGATTGATGGGCTGAGCTGTCTACCACGGGACTTGCCCTTGGCATGACGGTTGCTGCAAAGGAGAGACTAGGCCTCCCTATAATTGTGCCTAAGAGCCTCTTCCTGGATGCCTCTTTGTTGCTCAGATGTGGCCCTCTCTCTCTAGCTAAGCCAACTTGGCAGGTGAAATCACTGCCCTCCCCGCTACATGGGATCTGACACCTACGGGAGTAAATCTCCCTGGCAACATAGAATATGACTCCTGGGGAGGAATCTAGACCTGGCATTGTGGGCTGGAGAACATCATCTTGACCAAAAGGGGGACATCAAAAGAAATGAAATAAGCTTCCCTCCCTGCCTCCCTTTCTCCCTTCCTTCCTTCCTTCCTTCCTTCCTTCCTTCCCCTTTTTTTTCTCCCTTCATATATGGGGCTAACATTGCTACAGATTTTATGTTTCATGTTCTCCATTTATGGTCTTTTTTTTTTACATTCATTTTTTATTGAGATATATTCACATACCATGCAATCGTACAAAGCGTACATTCAGTTGTTCACAGTACCATTATATAGTTGTGTGTTCATTCCCAAAATTAATTTTTGAACATTTTCATTACCACACACACAAAAATCATAGAACAAAAATTAAAGTGAAAAAGAACAATTAAAGTAAAAAAGAACACTGGGTGCCTTCCCTGCTTCCCCCCCCCCCCCCCATTTTTCTACTCATCCATCCATAAAATAGGCAAACGGGAGTGTGGTCCATATGGCTTTCCCAAACACATTGTCATCCCTCATAAGCCACATTTTATACAATCGTCTTCAAGCTTCATGGGTTCTGGGTTGTAGTTGGATAGTTTCAGGTATTTACTGCTAGCTATTCCAATTCATTAGAAGGAAGGGAGAAAGGGAGGGAGGGACGGAGTGTTTCTGTTTGCTAAAGCTGCTGGAAGGCAATATACCAGAAATGGGTTAGCTTTTTCAATGGGGATTTATTAGGTTATGAATTTATAGTTCTAAGACCATGAAAATGTCAAAATTAATGCATCAAGAGGAAGATACCTTCTCTGAGAAAAGGCTGCTAGCATCTGGGGTTCCTCTGTCACATGGGAAGGCACATGGCAACATCTGATGGTCCTTCTCTCCTGGTTCTGGTTTCAATGGCTGTCTCCAGATGTCTCTGGGTTTCCCTTATCTCTCTGCCCTTTCTCTCTGTGTGTGTTTCTGCCTTTTATCATCTCATAAAGAGCTCCAGTAAAGGATTAAGACCCACCTTGAATTGGGTGGGTCACATCCCAAATGAAACAACCTAACCAAAAGTCCCAACTACAGTAGGTTTGCACCCACAAGAATAGATCAAAAGAACATGGTGTTTTCTGGGGTACATAACAGCTCCAAGCCAGCACAGGAAGGGAAGGAGAGAAAGAAAAGAATTGAAAAAGAAAAGAATGTCAAAAATATCACAGTAACAGATTTACATAATATTTATTCTAAGAAAAGTAAGAATTTGAATTAGTGATTTGTAGCTATTATAAGAGAAAAAAGAAAATTAGGAGAAAAGTAAATGTAACAACTCTTTCCTTGAACTGAATGCTGTTCCTTTACAAGGAAAGATTAAATGAAAAGCATTTTTCCGCATTTTTAGCAAGCTTGTAAGTTCAAACACTGTCATAAGTTAAAATTATTGCTCACCATTATCGAACATATGAAATATTTTACTATTATAATTGATTCCAATCATACTTCAAAATTCTTTGCAGACATTTATTCAAAGAATTTTTCAATGTAGGAATAATATTTCAAGTATAAGTTCAAAACTCATTAAAAATGATTGTCTTTCTCATATGTATGTATGTAATTGATAGGTGTGTAGTTAAAAAATTATATATCATGTATAAATAAGACCTTACTCAAAAGATATATAGTCAAATGCAAATAAAAAATAAGATTGTCTAGATATTTTTAAAACCTTGATAACCTTTCTACTTTGCAAAAATATTTAATGCAACTTAAAATAAGTATTATATATGCAATAAGACAAATACTTAAAAGAAAATAAAAGTTTTCAAAAGACAACCAAACTAAAAAGAAGGATATGAATGTACTAGCCACCTAGATTAAAATAATTCACATTACTAGGCATTAAATTTAGCTGTAAATTTTCTGACAATAAAAGCAAAAATATTAAATAGGATGTAATTCTATAAATCTTTTTTTAAGAGAAAATTAGCAATTAATTAACATAAGTAAACTCTACTTGTGCTATATTCTAAAAGATACTTGTCACTTGTGAGGGAAGTAGTCTTCAAAAAAATGTTTTCTAAAAAATGCAGAAATGATCTTTACATGATAGTCATGTACCAATTTTTTGATAAAAAGTTGGGAATATAATATACTTAGCATTAATTTCTGTAGGAGGTTGATTAAATTGGCTGATAGAAAATGATTGTTTAAAAAAATCATGTTAATTATGGATGTCCTTTTAAAATCACTTTTCTCCATGCTTTTTTTTCAGTGATTAAAAATAAACTACTTTTCATTTCCTTTGTGTACTCATCTCGAAATAGGCACAAGGAAGTATCCAAAGGGGGATTAAATATCTGGAAAATGACTTAAGCCTTTTGAAATGAAAAGTACTAAATATTTTAATAGGATGTTATTATAATTGAATATTTACAACTTAGATTAGCCTTATACAATTACAATAATCCTTATAAAAACATAAATTATTAATGCATTTTAATGGCACTTTAATATTACATTAATAAAATTTCTGAACTTCAATGATGAGTGGGAACAAAATGATAGGAAATGAAAGATTGGACAAGATGAACTTCAGTATACCTCTGAATTTACTTATAGAAAATTTCATTCTGTAGTACGCAGAAATAACAGCTCAGTACCTTGCATAAAATGAATACCCTATAAATGAGTGTTCATTCAATGGAATTAGCTTCTTAATCACATTTATGGCCAAATGATTTTTGGCAAGTCTGCTCCAGTGTTTCTGTTCAGTTATTTTTTAGAATTTCTATCTCTTCATCAAGATTCTCATTTTGTTCATATATCATTTTCCTCATATTCTTTAGTTCCCTTTCAGTGTTTTCTTTTAGCTCTTTAAGCATATTTAATAGTTTTTTATTTTAAGTCTTTGAATGATATATCCAAATTCTGGCCTTCCTTGAGGTATTTTGAAGTTGTATCTTTATCCTTGGAATGGGCCATCATTTCTTGTCTTTTTGAATGACTTTTAACTGTATATTTTAATAGTTCAATGTGCTAACTCTGGAATTAAATCCTGGAAGTGTGTCTTCCTTGCATAAGGTTCTCACTGTTCTTTTCTGCATATGTGTCTTGTCCTGGGCATGTGTTCATGGCCTTGGGAATCCTCCTGTTTACAGGAATCTAAAGCCCCCTCTTGTCCTTATGAAATAGTCTTTTCTCCATCTCCTGATAACTCTATGCATGGCTTAAAGCTGATAACCCTTTGCCCAGGCCACTGGAATTTAATTACTTGTGATACTGATTTAGGGGCCGGCGAGTTGCTTCTGCATGTGGGTTAAGTTCTGGGACAGTGAGCCAGAGACAAGTGTCCTGGCTCAGTCTTTCAGGCAGACACCAGAATGTGAGCGGGGTACTCTGCTTGCCCCAGACCCAGGACCAGGCACCCACACTGGCTTGTGGGCTGGCTTCACAGTGAGCTGAGAAGTGGATGGGGAAAGGACCAGAAATGGTGCCACAAGGTTTTCCTACAGTTTTTATGTTGCCTTTCTCTGGGTTTGGTACTCACCTAGTTACTAAAATCCTTTAACTGTTTTTGAAGCTCTAAGAAAGAAGGTTCTGCCAGTTCTTGCTGTCTTTAAAGATTTTGTGGGGGAGGAAACCCTGGAACATCTCACTCCACCATCTTTTTTATGTCACTTCTCTTGTGTACATCGTTTATAACTCCTTGTTTTCTTGTTTTCACCCAACTATGGGGATTTTGTTGTCAGTTTTCTTCTCTGAATGTCTGCTGCCAATGTTTTACCTTCCAATTTATAGCAGCATGCTTTTCTTCATCATTTACTATTATGACACAAGGTTGCACACAAACTGTGAAGGAAACTGATTGAAATATTTGATGGTTCTACACTTTTTTATGAATCTACATAGTTCTGAGAATGGCAAGATATTTGATTTACTGTGTAATGTAGCTTTCATTGTGATTTCGTAAATCCTTTATTTTTTGAGTTTACTTTCATTAAGTGCTATATCACTTAGGTGAATCTAGTCTATAACTGAACAAGCAGAGTAAGTATTATGAAGTGTTAGAAAACTAAAATTATTCAGACATGGGTTTATGTCTCCAAATTTAGGAAAATTACGTGGAAATTGTTTAATAGATATAAAACTTACATTACCTGTACACATATATAAATTGTTAAGATTTATTCAGTTCTCTGCTTTTACCTTTTCTGTATTCTTGTAAATATGCTATGCCTAGATAAAGGGATTGTCCTCCAGAGAATATAGTTCAATACGGGCCCAAACATAGAAAACTATTATTTTGTTAACAAGTTGTGGTCACTTGAATATTATGATTACTCTATTTTTAAATCATTCCTTAAGTTTTAGGATATTCTTTTAAAATTCATGATGCTATTTTAACAAATTCATCTCTTGGATGTTAAAACTTGAAAGAATTCCCTATTCTATCACAGGTTTTGCAAATTTTTGATGATAAGTAATTAGGGAATAAAGATGCTAGAAATGGCATAAATAATGACTAATTGATGTATGACTTAGCCAACTGCCAATTAATCATTTACAAGAAACTCAGTCCTATCAGATTTTATGATCAAGACTATAGACATAGGGAAGTGGACTTTAGACATATATAAGGAATTGAGGTAGGTGGTAGGAAAAGTTATGAGTGTCAAAAAGTTAAGAGGTTTTGGAGTGGAAATGAGGACAGGGCCACTTCCCAAACTTTTCATTTTCTCAGTCTTCCTTCACCAATGTTGCCTATTCTTTTTGTGCTGTGTTATAAGTGAAAATGAGGTCAAAACTTCCTTTCCTATAGATCTCATCACAATTCAACATGGAATCTTGAAATACTTCCTAAAATAAATGTAATTAGCAATGAAGCCTTTTTTTGGCTTTTCCTCACTAGGTCACTTGTTTATTTTTCATTTTTAAAATATCTGTCTTCCACAATCTTGCCATTCTCATGAACTGAAGTAAAAACTTTCTAACTGGCCTTTCTTTCTCTGCCTTTCTTTCAACACAATGCCCCACTTTTAATTTTTCTGTAATGTCACTTTGATCATGACATTAATTACCGTGCAGAAAATCCTTCAGTGGTTTGCCATTTTGTAGCCTCCTTATCCAGGCATTGGCTCTTCATAAAGTGTCAACTGATTTACCTCTGTTCTCTTTTAATTCAGACAGTTGTAGCTGCCTCAACATGCTTTGTAAATTTTCACTTTCAGACAAATGCTTACTCCAATCTCCTCACCTTCTGTCCTTTTTCCACTTTTCCTAATTACCCTTCAAGAACTGTTCAAGTTGCATCCCTCTCTAAAACCCTCTCTGAATATGTTAACTCTATTTTTTTTATTAGATTTATTATCCATGTTCTTCATTCAGCACAGTTTTTCTGTTGGATTATATTTGTTCTTTAGGTCCTTTGTACCCAATTAGATTGTCAGCTCTTTGGGATCATAAGCAATATTAGAACTCCCTCTCCACCCAAGTCTGCATCCTATTTCTTTCTTTAATCTCCTCGTAAATAAATTGTGTTGGCTCATTTGTTTGTTTTCACATGATTCAGTTATTAAGTGATATAACCAATCAGGGGAAACTGTTTGAAGAAACCAAGGGTAGATCTGTGATCATATCTTGATTTTGACATTCCATTTTAAATAAAAACCTATGTAATTAACCATTTTAATGTGTGAATAACTTTTGATTTTTACGTTTATGAACTACTTTGTATTTTTTATAGATGTGCAGGATGTATGTAGTCATTAAAAAGAGAGCATTTACTGAGGCTCTTTTAGTTCTTAGGGATACATAGTCTTAAGGATCTCATTCTACAGAACAAGGGAGATGCAAACAAAAGAATTAAGCAATGTATCCTGTGCTATAAAAGTACAAGTTTGAGCTCCTTGTTCGTACTTACGTTATATATCTTGTTTTAGACTTAATATATTAATTTTTAAAAAGTATGAATTAAGCAGTTGAAAGCCTAAATAAATTCACCTTATTCACATGACAGAGAATTTTTAAAAAATATTCCTTTACTTCATTATTGCACCATCAATTTCTTAATTTGCTAGCAAAGAATGATTGTATATGGTTGAATTATTTATCCTTCTTTTGAAATATGGTTAGAATTAATAACTGGCAAATTTTAAGTAATGTCAAAATCCTTTATGTCACATTTTTTCTCATTTTGCTTCAATGTGAATATGGTTAACATAAATAGATTTCTGACATTATGAATATTTAAAAATGTTATGAATGTGAATATTATCCATCATGTTTCCTCGTATTTCTAGAACAATAATTACCACAAATATCTGTTTATGATGATGATATCTATATTAAATAATTTAGTATTATACCTTGAGAATAAAATAGAATACTATAAAACAAGTGGTCAGCTAATTTTTCTTTTAAGGACCAGATAGTAAATATTTTAGCATACATAGATAAAATGCAGACAATTAAGCATGGCCAGATTTTGGCCACAGTACCTAGTTTGCTGACTCCAGATACAAAATATTAAAACAAGAGAAATTTATTGAGATTCTAGATATATTTACTAAAAACATGTTATTTCAATAAAATGGCATGATTTATTCAAGTAAGTTTGTTGATTTAGACTATCAGTTTTAAGGATTTTAATTAACTATAAATATCTTATATTTGCTTTTTAATCAAAAAATAAAGAAATTATGTGAATGTAAATCATTGGTAATTCATTCATAAGTGTATATATGTATATTCACTTATATTAAATGTCCACATTTAATGTGATAATTAATCCCATTAGTATATCTAATACACAAATTAAACAACCTATGAAGACTTTAAGAAATTACAGTCATTGTCATCTCATCAAACATCATGGCCCTTTTACTCACAAACCCTGGAAAATATAATCAATTCATGCATTGTTAATTTTATTTTTGCATAACTGAGACTAAGATCAAGCACATTGTTTGACATTTTAAATTCTAAGTAGATTTAATCATCTGAATTTTCTGAGCCATATGTCTATCTAGTAAATTTCCAAGTGCAGAAAGTTGCAGGAGTTGGTAGTAAATAGCTCTATAGAAAAAAAGTTTGACATAGCTATATCCTTAATAATAATTCCCATTCACAAAAAATACGTAAAATTCAAATCAACCATATACATCTAACTCAGGACAGTATATAAAACCAGATGTTCCACTTTTTTACTGCAAGAGAGGAGTTAGCTGAATAATATGTCTTGTGCATTCTTAATCTGCTGTTATTCTTAAAGAAATGTTTATCACTAAAGAGCAACCTATTCCATGGTATTCATTCTTTATTAAAGGAAAATATGGAAAATATTATTTAACAGCCAAAATATTTTTAAACTAATGACTGACATTCCTGCTAAAATTCATCATACTTTTATCTATTTATTAATTCAACAAATACATCTTGGCTTGTTCCAGACAACATGGTAGCTTCAGGGTATATAGTAATGAACAATAAAGAAACAGTTTTTGCCTCCAAGGATTTTGTAGTCTAGTTAAGGAAGGTAAGTAAGTGGGTGGCAGGAAAATTTTGCACTTAACATGACAAATAGGGCTATATTGTGTGGTAGTGGGATGAGTAATATACTGAGATTCATAAGACCTGGATTTTTAAACCACGTTTGTCATTTTCTGATATTGTAACTTGGGATAAATTACCTCTCTGAGACCTGATATTGTCATACGTGAATACGGATATTTGAAAGATCAGTGCTTCTCAAAGTGTTCTGTAGTTCTCCATGTTATTATTGGGTGGTACACAGATATAAAATTGTTCTGTGATCAAGTAAATATTTGAAACCCATAGTTAAATAGAGTTGAAAAGGATGCATCACTGACGGATTCTCAATGCTTGTAATTACACTTATATGCTTTGGGAATCACTGAGAAGAGGATACAATATTCAACTTCCCCCAAGTTATCTTTGGACAAGACAAATAATCTGACTCTACTATGCGCTCCACTTGGGTCTGCCTTCATCTCTCTTTGGTTACTTCATTCATTGTAGTTTTGAGCTTTTTAGTTAGAATTGCATATTTTTTAAGTTTCTAAGGTTTAAAGTCCACACATTATGTCAATCAATATGAGGACAATGTCAAATAGAAAACAATTGTTGAAACTTATTTTAATTCATTATATCTACAAAGGTCCTATTGATCCTTTTCTAAAAATTTGATTAAAAAATACATGTCTACCATGTGTTTCTAAGTCATTTTCATTTACAAGTTTTAAGCAAACCATTATGTGAAATTTTCCTAATGGTTTTGGAATAATAGCTACAATAAACTCCAGAGATCTGATGAGGTTTATTGTTATAGTCTGATGCATAACTTTCACATTTTATGTTCAGTGGTGGGTGAAGCCATTAAACTGTATTTTCAGTCAAATTAGGATGCTCATTTTTAATGACTTTGTTTTATATTCTTTGCTTCCACAGGTTAGAGTTACAGGGATTTAAAACTTCTTTTGCTACGTATTGTATCTAATCCCAATTTTATAAATCAGCATACTTAAAAATGTCCAGATTTTAACATATGAGATGATCATGTAAATATGTGTGATAATTATATGTGATAAAAACATCAGGTTCATAAAACTTTTTTTTCTGTCTTATTGGTTCTTTATAGCAGTGGTTCTAAGTTTCTAAACCTTATACACATGAATTTCTTGGAAAATGCATTAAAATTTCAGATTTCCTGCACTAGCATCCACCCTATGGATTCTGATTGAGTAGGTCTAAGATGGGCACAGTTATATTAACATTTGATTAGGATGCCAGGTGATTGAGAATCAGGTAGTTGTGAACTGCCTTTTATAGAAACATCACTTTATAGAATTTGTTACATTATTATCTATGGTATAGAATAGAAGTATACTATGATTTTTAAGCAGTAGAAATCCTAAATATTAAATATCAAATATTTTGCCTATCTGAAAATTTACTTCTTCCAGATGTCTCAACTGTAAAATTAATATTGAATTTTCCTATCATATGGTTGTATTTCACAAATTCATTCATATGTAGGTCTTTAGAACAGTTATTTGTACAGACCTTCCTAGATGCCTGTTTTTGTGTCTAAATAAATACCTTTTAAATGACTGTTTTTACAGTTTTGTCAGTCACTTATGTGATATTGCCAGCCATGTTTAACAACACAAAACAATGGTTTCATTCAAGTCAAACATCATTCACGCATAAAGGGCAGTTTTGCATTTATATTTTACACTTCTTTAAAAATGATGTATCCATTTATGAACTTTACCTTCTGCTGAGGATTGAATCAAAGGCACATTCAGGTCCCAATCTCTGGTTCTGTGGGTCTGAATCTATTTGTAAATAGGACCTTCAAATATTAAAGTGTGCCCCAATTGAATGAGGGTATGCCTTAATCAAATATGGCTGAAGTCCTTGTAAGCAAAGGAAATTGGACACAGAGAGGAAGCCATGGGGTGCAGCCAGAAGCTGGAAGTCATAGGACTGGAGGAGAAAGGAGAAGTAGCCATGTGCCTTGTCATGTGACACAAAAACCAAGCACCAGGAATCAAGGATCACTTGCAGCAAGCCCCTGAACACCACAGTCTACAGGGAAAAGCAACGCCTTGTCAACCCCTCAAATTTGAGCTTCTTCTAACCTCAAAACCCATTGTTTATGCCTTCCCTTTTTACGGTATTTGATCTAGCAGCCAAGAAATTAATATACCCTCTTTCCAGTTCATATTCAATATTCTATGTTACCCTACCTTCTCCTTGTCATATCTTCTTTACTGCACATTTTGATTAAATACAAACAGTCAAATGTTTTCCTTTACTAAACATTCTTCAGCATACTACCATCTGTCCCCTCACATTACAAAAGTCAACTGTTTTGTCTTCTAAGTTTCTGACTGTTTGCATTGCATTGTTGCTATTGTCTCTGGAGCTACCCCAAACCTCTTCTGATTTTTCTTCATTGAGTCCGTGATGGACATAGTTGTTCATTTATTATAAAGGTTTTTACATCATTTCTTTATGGCCCATGAAACTACTACTCTCTCTTCTTCCCATATTTTAACACTTCTATCTCCATGCCATGTTATAATACTTCTAACTCCATGCTGCTCTTCAAACACAATTGCTTTCTTATTCAGTTTCTGCCACATCTTTAACTATCCCCTCTGCCATTGGGATGGTTCTTTAGTATTCATAAAAAAAAAAAAAAATCCTTTGAGTGTTTTAACCCATTTATTCATGACATAACTCTACCATTTTCACTGTGAGTTGAGTTAATCTTAGTGTTGCAGGTGGATTTTTGCATCTTGAGGAGATAAATGCAATGTATCAAAAACAGTTGGGCTCTAGTCCAAGATAATTCAATAAATATTTGTGGATGATCATATCAGTCACTCGTCCATTCTGTAGCTCAATTTCTGGATATATACAGTAACAGGTTAAACATTATCACTAGAATGTACTCCTACAAGTATCATGTATTACCTTTGTATTCTTTGGTCCTAACATATAGTAGCTATACAGTGACACTCAATACATGTTAAATGAGTGATAAAGAAAGGGAATGAAATAATAGGGGAAGATAAAATGTGTCTTTTGACATTTCAAATTTTGTGGGCTGCATATTACTACTGCCATGTCTTAACATATTAAACACAGATTAACAGGATTTTTTGTTTTTATTGTATTCAGGAAATTTACTGTAATACCTGCAATTATAGATGTAAGTATAAGTTATCTTTTAAGAGGATGAATTAGATTTAGACATAGAGTTGAAAAAAGAAGAAAATAAAAGTAAATTAATATACAATATAAATCAACATATAATAAGTAAAAACTCACTGTCTCTTTGGTGAAAGGGGATAGAAAATTTGGTAGCTGGGATTTGAGTCTGAACTTCCTGTCATGCTTCATTTTTTTAATATTACAAAATATTTTTCCTCTTCCTTTTTTGAAAATTGTGTGACTGATACTTTTTGATCTCTGTCACACCTTGTATGTATTTGAAGTATCCCCAAATTATGGTGTCATCATAGATTAAATTTTAGTATTCCAAACTTTAGTTGGAAATTTAATATCAAGAATATTTTAAATATTTTTTTCAAGATGAAATTGGAAACTAAATGATACATGGCAGGCAGACCTGCCAAACTCTAATAGGAAAAAAAAGGTGAAATTTAAATGTAGTTATAATCTATGTTCTAAAGTTAAAAACAGAGAAATAAATTAGACTTACACTAATAAAACAAGTTGAAGACTTAAGTGATTGTATTTTCCCATACTCAGCAATTTTGTCTTCTATGAAGAGCCCCAAATAGTTTAAAATTCTGAGCTAGGAATAAAAAATACTGCTGCTTAATGTATATGGTGTTTTATGCTTTTTAAAGTGCAGCCATTTAGGGAGAAATCAATTTCAGCTTAAAAAAAACTTTATGACACACCTCATATATACTCATCCATATGAATCAATGTGTTTTATGGCTTGAAATTATCCAGTTATTTTATATACCAGTAACAAAATTTCTGTAGCCTGGTGTTCTTAAATGAACAAACTTTATTTTATATTCTCATGACCATGGGAAAAGTGAATCAGGTCAGTAATTTTCGAACCTAATGTATGATAATTATCTAAATGGTGTTAAAGAATGTAGATATTCTGAATCAGTACATCTGAGGTAGGGCCTGAAAATCTGCATTTCTGACAAGTTCAGCATCAGGCTTTGAAAAGAAACCAAGAAGATGATCTTTACCTCTAACAGCTTGGAAAGACAGATTGAGGGTACCTCAAGGACTATTACTTGGCAACTTGACTTCCCAGTTTCACTTATCTGGCATCTCCAAGGGCTGCCTGTCCAGATCCATTAGCCTAGATCCAGTTCCTGTTTCATAAGTGTACAATCTGTGCAGTTTATTAACTTTTATCTTTGAACTTGTGTTTTGTAAGTGGAGCCCAGTGAGATAATGGAGCACATGCATAAGTAGAAGAGATATGCTACACATATGTGGACTCAGTCTTGGGAGCAAGACAGGGCAGCAGACATTTTCATTTTGCATTGGGCTGTGCAGATTATGGAGGTGGTGTGGTTTACATCTTTTCTTCTTATTTCATACCAGTGTGTTGTCTCTGGATTAACTGTAGTCTTTCACACCCTTATCCACTTATCCTACTCCATCCCCATTCCTCAGTGTCCCAGCCATTTCGCTAATCTGAAAAATTCATTGGTGTCAGTGTTAAAAATTCAAGGCCATGTGAAGAATTTTAAGCTGGTCTACTCTAGAGAAAACCTGCCCCTCCCCTCACTCCACTTCCCCTTCCCCATTAGTCACCTTTCCTGGATAATGCATTAATACTTTTAACCTGGGAGGAAAAGGTTGTGAGAAGGAGAAACACTAGAATGGTGATGTAAAGAGATTATTTGCAGTCAACAAGTCTTTAGTAACTTTTCAAATGCACTTCTGCATCTACAAAATACCATATTTTGCTTATTCTTATAGGAAGGGTTTATGCAGAGAACTATCAGTATTAAGTAATATTTAGAGCTACTTTATCTGATATTTTAAGCTGGATTTCAATATTATATGATGCATTTCTTTTTATTTGTGAGTGTCCTAAATGAAGGCAATTTTGCCTAGTAAAGTGCCAATATTCAAGATTGGTAAATATTGATTTTGATTACATAAAAGATAGTTCATGAGAAACTTTTGTTGTCTTTAAATAAAAAAGAGGGAGATTGAGAGAGAGAGCTACTGAAAATAAAATGTTGGTTCTCAGACTATGTTTTTCTGGAATGGTGGAATTCCCAGGTTCACACTTAAATTTTTTAATACAGATTGCTAAGTGTGATTGAAAAAAAAAACACGAGAGGAATACCATGGGGCTTTGCATATACTTGGAACATTTTTTTTAGGACATTATATGCATTAGAAAGGGGGTATTATATACTAAATAGAGAAGTAACAAACTTTCTTATTATAAAAAATCCTTGATCCCTGCCTTATGGAAATTAAATGAGCTAATATTTAAGAATTAGATTGTAAATCTGATTGAAATTTATTTAAACTCTTCTTTGTAAAATAAGAAGAGAAAGAGTCCAAGCCTCTGTTCATTTCTATAGGAGGCAAACAATAGGAAAAAAAAAAGCCTTCTTATTATTCGGGTAAGAAGGATACTGTTTATATCATGTACTTTCTAAAACTTTGTCTTTCCCTTTCTACAGCTGTAGGTCTTGCTGCCTGCCAAGAACCAGCCCTTCCTAGCAATAGCATCAAAACAGGAGATCGCTACATGGTGAATGATGTGCTCTCCTTTCAATGCGAACCTGGATACACATTGCAGGTATCTTTCTCGAGTTCTTTTTAATAAAAAGGGTTCAACATAAGAATCCTTGGCCAGTTTACTTAAACCTAAAGCCCCAGATTTGCACCTGAAGAACTAATTTATTTTCTCTTACCTGGTTTGTGAATCAAAATATTCATATTAACCATGCATGACAGTAGAATTAATTATCATGTTAAAAAAGTTTCTAGATGATAAAGCACTAGACCAAAGTTGAGCACTTCATCTTCACAATGATTTTATTTCAAAATGCATGCTCTCCAAATAACCATGCAGATAAAATTCTGAAGGACAAAGTAGCTACCCAATCTCTTTAGAAGTCCTATCCTGGCAGCTCAATTATCGGATCTGCTTCTGAGTCACATGTTTATTCTGCTTTGCAAACTGTTCTCAAGATTCAATTCAATAAATCATCATTAAGTGCCTACCTTGTGCCAGGTAGTGTGTAAGGAGCTCAAGTAATAGATTTGAATAATTTTTAAGAAATATGGAGCCGAAGTTTCTAAAATTGCATTTTAAATTATGAACTCTGGCAAGGAGTATATTAGTTCTAAACCAATGTATAGAAAGAGTAATCAATTTTCTGTTATTTATTTTGTGGTTTAACCACAGATAAGCTTACTCCCAGAATAGTTTCTCTATGTCACTTAGCATAATTATTATGTAAGTCTCTGCCAGAAATAAGAATTGGTATTCTAAACATGTTTATTCTAAAGTCCAGTAGAAATATTTAATCCTATTTGTTTCTACTCTTGAGTTAACTCAAGTAATAGAGTACTTTTGGCTGTATGTGGTACAACATTGAAACTAATCGTTCTTCAGGGGTATTTATTTTCATCATGTTCTGCAGATAAATAAAACAACTTGAATAAGCATCAGAAAAAAGTTGCAAAAATACAGCAGCTTATAAGACTGAAACAAGTAACAATAACAGCTAGCTACTGCTGAACAAGTACTGGGTGCCATACTAAGTGCAAAACCTCACATAATACTAAACCTCATATAATTCTCAATCAACCATCTGAAGTGAGTACTTTATAGTTTCACAGATGAGGGAACTTAGAGAATGTATGAGAGCGAAGGAGGGAGCAAAATAGCTGTTGAGGTCAGCAGAGGTAGATCAAGTAGGGCCACATGTAGCAATGAGACGTGTTTTAACTTTAGAGAAGATGTCTTTAAAATGCCCAGTAAACTTCAGAAAATTAAAAATATTATTGCTAATTATTAGAAAATATATCAGTATCCAAAGTCACCTTTATAAAAACAAGATTGCCATGTACATTATGTAGATCTGGGTAGTTACTGTGATAATTACTTTGTCTCTGTAAAATGATGGACACATCCTTACAATATCCAACAAGTGTTTCTACAGTGAACTCTTAGGAAGATTTTCTAAAAGTTCTGTCATCTAAGTGAGTTTTTAACCAAGCAAACAAAGACTATTTTAATTGATTCTTTAAGACAAATTTCTTCTGCTTCACATGTTATGAGTCACATCACAAGTGTTTCATTTAAAGGGCCATTTTCTGAAACAAGAAAAAAAAAAAAAACTCGCATAAATTCTTTTGGCTTAAGTTGTATAAGAGAAAGAAATACACAATAATCCTACCTCAGTATATACTGATGTCCCATATTTATGCTTTTTTCCCCATGCATGATAATTGAATTAAACCAAATTAATATCATGTTTTCTCTATTCTCTCCCGTATTTCCACACTCTAATATTTGACCTTGTGGTCTTTCCCCTTGTTCATGAGGGCACGTTGTAGTCTCTGTTAGCATTCTTTCATAAATGATATTTCTACAGTCTTCAGAAAAAAAGTAATAGAAAGGATTCTTATTAGGGGCATTTCTTAACAACGAGTTATTTAATATGCTGCTTAGAGATAAACACCTGTGAACACACATCTGCAAAGACCAATCAGGCCATTTATTAGCTGTTTTTCAAATGCAAACTAAGATATTTTTTTCTTTGTTACAGACAGTGTCAAGCTTTGAGTTCACAAGCTGGTGTTTTTCATTCACATAAGCAAAAAAAGGATTCTGTTTTTTTTAAAAATTGTTAACAACTGGTAATTTGACTAACAATATATTTGAAAGACAACATGCATAAATTGCATAACATTCATGAAAAGCATTTTTTTCCTTGCCTAGTTTATACACAAATGCCTACAAATATATGTGTTTAGGAGATGAACAGACATGAACAGAGGTGCCATGGTTTAACATAAACCTTGAATATTTGAATAATGTATGATTTCCAGCTTCTTGAGACTTGTTAAGTGTTCTTTTAAGAGATGAAAAAAGAAAATCCCCATTTGGATATAAACTAGTAAATAAATACCCTGTCTTGTTTTTCATCTATTACAAAAATTTTAGGTAAAATGACTAACATGAAATGTTCGTACCAAAATTAATAGGAAAAAATGGCCTAGCTTGGTAATAAATAACATTTTTACTGGTAGTCTTCAATAAATATATTTAATGGCTTTTGTACTTTATGTTTGTACATATTTCATAAAGAAATTTATTATGGAAAATTTAGTGGATGAGAGAACAAGTTTATACAGGAGCATGAACTTCAGCAGGAATATATTGTGAGGAATATATTCCTCACAAAGGAATATGTCTTCCTTTGTTGTAGCTACTTTTAAAAAATATTAGGAAGTACAAGAAAATAGTTCTGGGACAGATGGATTGGATATGAAATGTTTCTAAGCTTAGGGAGTCAGTTTGTCATTGATAAGTGCATTAACACAAATTCTTGTTTGATGCATTCACAATATGACTGGGATTATTTAATATGAATTAAAGATTTGTTTTTCAGTTGCATCTATGTCAGTTGTGGGTGGCAAATGGAAATTCATGAAATAAACGGATCTGCCACAGAGTCACAATGAGGAAATGAGGGAAAAAAAATAATCTGCACATGGAGCTACCAATTTACCACCTTCTCTTTCATCTTAAGAGAGATTTTAGCACAACACACCTCAGAATTTAACCCTCTGCTCTTTTATTTTTAAAAGAGGAATAATAGATTTTTGAAGGTTGAATTTTGAAAGCTTCATCTATTTAAAGGAACAAGAAACCTCTGAGTGCTGAGGATTAATTTCATTTCAGCATGTTAATTTGACAGGTTGTGAGGCTGTCTAATAAAAAAATGAATAGTAAGTCTCCTTTTCCTCTTATGAAGAAAGAATTGACCCAGTCCTTTGCTGAACCATAATATTCCAGTAACTTGTACATGAGCTATAGACAACCACAAAATTATCATTTCAAGAGCAGATAACATATTGCTGACATTTTACCTTTCAAATCAACAGAGTATTTCCTAATCATTTTCAGCCTCTCAGACCAAAAGCTCTAACTTCTGATGATGAAAAAAAGACTGACTTTGCCCAATTCCGTCAATCCTCCTTAAACATTAGAAAAGAAGCCTGACAGAATTGTAGTCTACTTAAAGGGAAATTATAAGATTTTGTTTTTAGTGAAAAGAAATACTGAGATTATGGGATTTTTTTTTTATTTTAACTCAATGTATATTATTCATTAATAGATACTAGTGGAAATTTATTCTGGGATTTCTTGATTGCATTTTTTTTTATATTTGTAATTATAGGACAACCAGACAAACATTTCTCACTAACTTTTAATCATTAAATACCATATACCATGTTTTAAATATGTGAGTTTTATTTCATTTTCTTTTAAACAGGGTCGTTCCCACATTTCTTGTATGCCAGGGACTGTCCGTCGTTGGAACTATCCGTCTCCCCTTTGCATTGGTATGGACGCATCTTCTGTAATTGTGTTGCTGTGCACACATATTGTCAATAACCTAGTGGTGGTGTGCTTGCTCTACCATTTGGGGCTTCAAATATTACACTTTTAAATTTCAAACTATGTGTTATATAATAATATGATGGCACAATAGAGGTATAACAAGAATTGAACATGCATCTTTTTTCACTGGATGCAGTAACTCAACCTTTTCAGTCAGTATTTTAAGATCAGCCTACATGGATTAGAAATAAAATTGTTAACTTAGGGTTTTAAACTCAATTTCATTTATATAAGAAGCCCAATTTATTAAGTTTTGGGAAGGAATGAATAGAACTGGTCCGAAAGTTTTAGCCATATTCTGTAGGCCTTTATCCTCAGGAAAACCAAGTTTTCAGAAACAAAATTCAGAAATACTGATAATTTATTTGAAGGTGGAGTGATAGTGTTTTGTTTTGTTTTGTTTTGTTTTTTTCATTTTTATTGAGATTGTTCAGATACCATACAATTATCCAAAGATCCAAAGTGTACAATCACTTGCCCCTGGGTACCCTCATACAACTGTGCATCCATCACACTTAATTTTTGTTCAATTATTAGAAACTTTTCATTACTCCAGACAAGAAATAAAGTGAAAGATGAAAAAAGAAAAAAAAAGAAAAGGAAACTCTAATCCTCCCCTATCCCTAACCAACCCCCCTCAATTGTTGACTCCTAGTATTGATATAGTACGTTTGTTACTGTTTATGAAAAAATGTTGAAATACTACTAACTGTAGTATATAGTTTATAATAGGTATATAGTTCTTTCCTATATGCCCCTCTATTATTAACTTCTAATTGTATTGTCATACATTTGTTCTGGTTCATGAAGTGATTTCTAGTATTTGTACAGTTGATCATGGACATTGCCCACCATAAAGAATCAGACAATACCACCAATGTCAAGTGTCTAACATGCCTCTCCTATCCCCCCCTCTTATCTGCATTCACCTTGGTATATCACCTTTGTTACATTAAAGGAAGCATAATACAGTGATTCTATTAGTTACAGTATCTAGTTTATGCTGATTGCATCCCTCCCCCAATGCCTCCCCATTTTTAACACCTTGCAAGGTTGACATTTGCTTGTTCTCCCTCGTAAAAGAACATATTTATACATTTTATCACAATTGTTGAATACTCTAGATTTCACCAAGTTACACAGTCCTAGTCATTATCTTTCCTCCTTTCTTGTGGTGTCTCACGTGCTCCCCATCTTCCTCTCTCAACCGTATTCATAGTTACCTTTGTTCAGTGTACTTACATTGTTGTGCTACCATGTCCCAAAATTGTGTTCCAAACCACACACTCCTGTCTTCTATCACCCTGTAGTGCTCCCTTTAGTATTTCCTGTAGGGCAGGTATCTTGTTCACAAAGTCTCTCATTGTCTGTTTGTCAGAAAATATTTTGAGCTCTCCCTCATATTTGAAGGACAGCTTTGCTGGATACAGGATTCTTGGTTGGTGGTTTTTCTCTTTCAGTATCTTAAACATATCACACCACTTCCTTCTTGCCTGCATGGTTTCTACTGAGAGATCTGCACATAGTCTTATTAAGCTTCCTTGTATGTAATGGATCGCTTTTCTCTTGCTGCTTTCAGGATTCTCTCTTTGTCTTTGACATTTGATAATCTGATTATTAAGTGTCTTGGCGTAGGCCTATTCATATCTCTTCTGTTTGGAGTACGCTGCGCTTCTTGGATCTGTAATTTTATGTCTTTCTTAAGAGATGAGAAATTTTCATTAATTATTTCCTCTATTATTGCTTCTGCCCCCTTTCCCCTCTCTTCTCCTTCTGGGACACCAATGATACGTACATTATTGTACTTTGTTTCATCTTTGAGTTCCCGGAGACGTTGCTCATATTTTTTCATTCTTTTCTCCATCTGCTCCTTTGCATGTAGGCTTTCAGGTGTTTTGTTCTCCAGTTCCTGAGTGTTTTCTTCTGCCTCTTGAGATCTGCTGTTGTATGTTTCCATTGTGTCTTTCATCTCTTGTGTTGTGCCTTTCATTTCCACAGATTCTACCAGTAGATTTTTTGAACTTTTGATTTCTGCCGTATACATGTCCAGTGCTTCCTTTACAGCCTCTATCTCTTTTGCAATATCTTCTCTAAACTTTTTGAATTGATTTAGCATTAGTTGTTTAAATTCCCGTATCTCAGTTGAAGTGTATGTTTGTTCCTTTGACTGGGCCATAACTTTGTTTTTCTTAGTGTAGGTTGTAATTTTCTGTTGTCTAGGCATGGTTTCCTTGTTTATCCAAATCAGGTTTTCCCAGACCAGAACAGAGGGAAGAAATATTCAGTATCTGGTTTCTCTGCGGGTGTGTCTTAAAAAATTGCTCCACCCTTTGATGCCTCAAGTCACTGTGCTTTTCTGCCCAGCAGGTGACGCCTGTTAGCCTATAATTCTTGACTGGTGTGAGGAGGTGTGGCCGTGTTCCCCCAGGCTCTGGGGTCTGGTTCTGAATGGAAAGGGCCCCACCCCTTTCCTCCTAGAGAAGACAGACCCCCCAGGTGGAGGTCATTAGCATTTCAGTGGTCTCTCTCTCTGCTTGTGCTGGCTCCACCCTTCCCAGAGTCACAGCCCTGGAAACTGAAAATGACTGGGGCTTTCTCCACTGAGCCGAAAAAGAAACAGATAGTCCCCTTCAGACCCAGTCAAGGCGACCCTCCGGCTCTCCCAGGTCAGTCGTCACCCAAAGCCTCTGTCTGTTTTTTGGGGCTGCGTACCTGTAGTGAGCAGTTCACACTCGCTACTTAAAACCCCAGTTGGAGCTCAGCTGAGCTGTATTCGCTTGCTGGGAGAGAGCTTCTCTGTGGCATCACGCGGCTCCACAGCTCGGGCTATGGGGGAGGGGGTCTCCCGACCTGGTTCAGCAGGTTTTACTTACAGATTTTATGCTGTGTTCTTGGGCATTCCTCCCAATTCAGGTTGGTGTATGATGAGTGGATGGTCTCGTTTGTCCCCCCGCAGTTATTCTGGATTATTTACTAGTTGTTTCTGGTTTTTTGTAGTTGTTCCAGGGGAACTGCTTAGCTTCCACTCCTCTCTATGCCGCCATCTTGCCCCTCCTCTCCAGCCGAGTGATAGTGTTTTATATCAGAAACAGAGAAATGACAGTTTTGTGGATGTTCCTATCAAGCCCGGAGAATCAGACCATCTCTCTTCTCAGGGGAAACGTTTCTTAAACATCATATTTCAAGAGGAAGAACCTATGCCTGAGGCTCCATAAACTTTTAGCATGGATTACATAATGGGAATTTTAATGATCCCTTGGGGATAGCAGGTGGTTACCATTTGCCTCCATTATATAGGAAGTCCTTGAAGGGTAAAGTCTTGTGATTTGCAGGTTGTCAGGGTGCTCTTCTTTGTTTTCCTTTCAACTCTGCACATTCTCTCCTGTCACTCAGGCCCCAAACTTTACCCTCCACCTGTATGTCTTTAAA
The DNA here is from genome assembly GCF_015220235.1 of Choloepus didactylus. NCBI lineage: Eukaryota > Metazoa > Chordata > Mammalia > Pilosa > Megalonychidae > Choloepus > Choloepus didactylus. Next base: position 42,126,352 of record NC_051326.1, read on the forward strand.
TTTCACACCTGAGGGAAGTGCTTCATTCACCTTGCCCTAACCCTGACCCTGACTAGATTCCCACCTTCAAGTACAGTAATCGCCCCTATCCTGGGCTGCTGCCCTACCATGTGTATGACTGTATTTTTACCTGTAGTTATATCACTTATTGAATCTCCTCCTTTCCCACCCTGACCTTCCTAAGGGCCTTGAAGATAGAGCTATGCTTCCATCTTCTCTGAACTTTCAGCACCTATTAAGTGCACAATAATTTTGTTTCAAGAATGTCCAGTAAATGAATGACTATCTATAGCATGGAGCATTATAGCAGTAACACTTTCATGGGGGATTTCTCCATAGTCCCTGTCCAGCTTCCGACCCTTGGATATTGCTGTGTGTCACACTCAGAATCCCATTCTCCAAAGAACGCTAGTCGAAAGCATTCCCATATTGGACAATGGGGTTTCAGCAGAAAGCGGTCAACTCGATATGGACAAATGCAAGCATTTTTTAAAATTGGCCATGATAATGTTCAACATTTTCCTCTGGTCGATTTACATACTGTTTTTGATTCATTTGGCATAGCATAGTGTGTTGTTTAGGTCCCAACAGGTAAAGCAAGGTGCTCTTCTGACAGCCTGGTTTGCCCACTTCTCAAACAAATCTTATGTTTTTACTAATGTACAATTTAACCACCTTAAATGGGAAACAGATGTAACTGTATACCAAGGAAAGTAAAATTAGAACAAACCTGTAAAACAAACAAAACATAACTGTAGCCTTCATGATGGTCCTGTCCAGGAAATAATACATCTCTGTATTATGTTCCCCATATATTTGTTTTCAAGTGAAATACATCCTTTGGTGACTAATTTCTTATTTCTTGAAAATGCTTTTCTCAGTAAAATGACTGTATAGATTAACATGTCTCTACAACTTGAAGTTATTTTTATGGAATAGAATACTTTAGTGGGCTACCTCCTCTCTCCCTGCCTTTTTCTTAAACTTGGGAATTGAAATTTTTTAAACTTTGAAGGGAAATCAATTCCTAATATGCACTTAACCAAACAATGTACCATTGCTGTCACTCTGTATTATATAAGGAAATATTTTATTTGAATAGATAACTTATATTAGCAAAACCCAATTGATTTTTATCTTTTTATTTAAAATATCCCGTATATTCACAAATGCTGAAAACATTTTAACTACTGTAACACCCTGTTGCTGCTAATTCCTTACAAGGAATACAGAGAGGTAGAATTATCAGCCTTTCATTGGAAAGCACAAATTAACCACAATAGATCTCAAGGACTGATTACGGAAGATTTTCTTCATGTTAGCAGTGGATTAATCCAAACTGGGAAATTTTAGGATTAGAAATTGATAAAGACATAATATTTTATTTATTAGCACCTGGAAATCCTATTTTTTTAAGGAGAGTACTACTGAATACAATTTTTATAACAAATGCTTCTATAAAAGTTACTGAGTGTCAGGCATTGTTCTCAGACCTTAACAAATCATAACCATCTTGAATACCATAACAAGTCAGGTGTTTAAGCAATTGACCAAAACCCTACAGTGTTTAAGCAATTGACCAGGATCCTACAGTAATGCTTTCATATGGCTGGAGATAGGCAGATCCTGGGGTCCTTCCTGCTTTATTACTGTACCATACAGCCTCTCCAGCAGGGGATGACATGTGCCCTTGAGTAAAAATTGCATGTGTTCTTTAGAAAAAATAATGAATTGGCACAAAGTCACAAATATAAATCCAATAAAATTGAAGATCCCTAGGTGTTTTATAAAATTAAGTACTTTGTTCTTAAGAAATACCGTATTTACCAATAACTCTAAATATGCTGATTACTATAAGGAAGTGTCGCGCATAAAAATAGGTTTTAGCACTGGAGGCAGGAGGTCAGTCCATCAAATGATGATAGGTAAGCACTGGGAAAAAGGCTAAAACTGATGGTAGCATTGAACAAATGTCAAGACAAGTCCACCCAAAAAGATTTAAAATATCACAAAGGAAAAAGATTACATATATCTTATCCTCATCCATTGATTTTTTTTTTTTTTTTTTTTAGGTTTAGGAAAAGAAAGGATTACATATAGTTATAACTAAGTACTCAAGTAATTAGATTATGTTTGACAAGAAATGTACTCACTATCTATGCCCACATATTTGTCTGCCATCACACTTAAATGAGTGTTGGCCTGTGTTAAACACAGTCATTACTATTGATCATGGCTTCTACAATACAGGCATGTTACCAAGTACCCATGCAAGACTATCTCAATCCTTAACTAAAGATTGGCATGGATATTTCTGTTTCAGAAGTAATCCTTAATTTTTTTTGGCAAATATTAATCTCAAAATATAGAAGGGCTTTTAAAAAAAACAGTCATCTTTATTTCACATTTGCTTGTCTCTTTATATCATTAATTTGATGTTTTTCACATATGCCTTTCTTATAGCTGAATATATACATATATATATATACACATACATATATATATAAACTCATAGAATATATATGTGTGTGTATATATATATATTATCATTGCAGATTGTAAGAACCCTAAATTAAGAGATATTATGACCATAGATATTTAGATCTACTCAGGTATCTTAAAGAAAGTAGACTCATGGCTAAAATGAATACCAGAACTTAGATATCCAAATGTTTGGTATCTCCCACAAAGTAGTCAACTTGAGGGGTTATAGTTTAAATATCAACAAAATTCAGTTTTTCTAAACTTTTCTGGAATTCTTTACTGACACAACGAAAGTATATGTATTTTTTTAATATTCATTTTATTGAGATATATTCACATACCACGCAGTCATACAAAACAAATCGTACATTCAATTGTTCACAGTACCATTACATAGTTGTACATTCATCACCTAAATCAATCCCTGACACCTTCATTACCACACACACAAAAATAACAAGAATAATAAAGTGAAAAAGAGCAATTAAAGTAAAAAAGAAAACTGGGTGCCTTTGTCTGTCTGTTTGTTTGTTTGTTTCCTTCCCCTATTTTTCTACTCATCCATCCATAAACTAGACAAAGGGGAGTGTGATCCTTATGGCTTTCCCAATCCCATTGTCCCCCCTCATAAGCTACATTTTTATACAATTGTCTTCAAGATTCATGGGTTCTGGGTTGTAGTTTGATAGTTTCAGGTATCCACCACCAGCTACCCCAATTCTTTAGAACCTAAAAAGGGTTGTCTATATTGTGCGTAAGAGTGCCCACCAGAGTGACCTCTCGGCTCCTTTTGGACTCTCTCTGCTACTGAAGCTTATTTCATTTCCTTTCACATCCCCCTTTTGGTCAAGAAGATGTTCACCATCCCACGATGCCAGGTCTACATTCCTCCCCGGGAGTCATATTCCACGTTGTCAGGGAGATTCACTCCCCTGGGTGTCTGATCCCATGTAGGGGGGAGGGCAGTGATTTCACCTGCCAAGTTGGCTTAGCTAGAGAGAGAGGGCCACATCTGAGCAACAAAGAGGCACTCAGGAGGTGGCTCTTAGGCACAATTATAGGGAGGTCTAGCCTCTCCTTTGCAGCAACAGGCTTCCCAAGGGCAAATCCTGTGGTAGAGGGCTCAACCCATCAAACCACCAGTCCCCTATGTCTGTGGGCATGTTAGCAACCATCGCGGTGGGGCAGGCCAGTACCCCTGCATTCTTCACCAGCTCCTCAAGGGGGCTCTGCATATTTTTTTCCTTGCTTTTTTGTTTTTTTTTAAACTTTTTTTCTTTTTTCTAAATCAACTGTATGAAAAATTAAAAAAATTAAAAAAATAAAATAAAAAAAAAAACCATACAATAAAAGAACATTTCAAAAAGACCATAACAAGGGAGTAAGAAAAAGACAACTAACCTAAGATAACTGCTTTACTTCCAACCTGTTCCTGCTCTACCCCAAGAAAGTAACCCAATATAGCAACATTTCTGTGAACTTATTCCTACTATACCCATCAGAAATTAACAGACCATAGTCATTCCTGGGCATTCCCAAAATGTTAAATTTACCCATGATAGCTTATCTGTTCTTCTTGGATTATTGTTCCCCCTTCCTTAATTGCTCTCTATCACTAGTTCCCCTACATTCTACATTATAAACCATTTGTTTTACATTTTTCAAAGTTCACATTAATGGTAGCATATAATATTTGTCTTTTTGTGCCTGGCTTATTTCACTCAGCATTATGTCTTCAAGGTTCATCCATATTGTCATATGTTTCACAAAATCGTTCCTTCTTACTGCCGTGTAGTATTCCATCGTGTGTATATACCACATTTTATTTATCCACTCATCTGTTGAAGGACATTTGGGTTGTTTCAATCTCTTGGCAATTGTGAATAATGCTGCTATGAACATTGGCGTGCAGATGTCTGTTCGTATCACTGCTTTCTGATCTTCCGGGTATGTACCAAGAAGTGCAATCACTGGATCAAAGGGTATCTCTATATCTAGTTTTCTAAGGAACTGCTAGACTGACTTCCAGGGTGGCTGAACCATTATGCAGTCCCATCAACAATGAATAAGAGTTCCAATTTCTCCACATCCCCTCCAGCATTTGTAGTTTCCTGTTTGTTTAAAGGCAGCCATTCTAATTGGTGTGAGATGGTATCTCCTTGTGGTCTTAATTTGCATCTCTCTAATAGCTAGTGAAGCTGAACATTTTTTCATGTGTTTCTTGGCCATTTGTATTTCCTCTTCAGAGAATTGTCTTTTCATATCTTTTCCCATTTTATAATTGGGCTGTCTGTACTATCGTCATTGAGTTGTAGGATTTCTTTATATATGCAAGATATCAGTCTTTTGTCAGATACATGGTTTCCAAAAATTTTTTCCCATTGAGTTGGCTGCCTCTTTACCTTTTTGAGAAATTCCTTTGAGGTACAGAAACTTCTAAGCTTGAGGAGTTCCCATTTATCTATTTTTTCTTTTGTTGCTTGTTCTTTGGGTGTAAACTCTAGGAAGTGGCTGACTAATACAAGGTCTTGAAGATGTTTTCCTACATTATCTTCTAGGAGTTTTATGGTACTTTCTTTTATATTGAGATCTTTGGTCCATTTTGAGTTAATTTTTGTGTAGGGTGTGAGGTAGGGTTCCTCTTTCATTCTTTTGGATATGGATATCCAACTCTCCCAGCCCCATTTGTTGAAAAGACCATTATGACCCAGTTCAGTGATTTTGGGGGCCTTAGCAAAGATCAGTCGGTCATAGATCTGGGTGTCTATCTCTGAATTCTCAATTCGATTCCATTGATCTATATGTCTATCTTTGTGCCAGTACCATGCTGTTTTGACAACTGTGGCTTTATAATAAGCTTCAAAGTCAGGGAGTGTAAGTCCTCCCACTTATCCTACTCCATCCCCATTCCTCAGTGTCTATTCGAGGCATCTTCCCTTTCCAAATAAATTTGATAACCAGCTTTTCCAAGTCTGCAAAGTAGGTTGTTGGAATTTTGATTGAGATTGCATTGAATCTGTAGATGAGTTTGGGTAGAATTGACATCTTAATGACATTTAGTCTTCCTATCCATGAACATGGAATATTTTTCCATCTTTTAAGGTCCCCTTCTATTTCTTTTAGTAGAGTTATGTAGTTTTCTTTGTATAGGTCTTTTACATCTTTGGTTAAGTTTATTCCTAGGTACTTGATTTTTTTAGTTGCTATTGAAAATGGTATCTTTTTCTTGAGTGTCTCTTCAGTTTGTTCATTTCTAGCATGTAGAAACATTACTGACTTTCGTGCATTAATCTTGTATCCCGCTACTTTGCTAAATTTGTTAGCTCTAGTAGCTGTATCGTCGATTTCTCGGGGTTTTCCAGATATAAGATCATATCATCTGCAAACAATGACAGTTCGACTTCTTCCTTTCCAGTTTGGATGCCTTTTATTTCTTTGTCTGCCAGATTGCTCTGGCTAGCACTTCCAGCACCATGGTGAATAACAGTGGTGATAGCGGGCATCCTTGTCTTGTTCCTGATCTAGAAGGAAGGCTTTCAGTCTCTCACCATTGAGTACTATGCTGGCTGTGGGTTTTTCATATATGCTCTTTATCATATTGAGGAAGTTTCCTTCAGTTCCTACCTTTTGAAGTGTTTTTATCAAAAACGGATGTTGGATTTTGTCGAATGCTTTTCCAGCATCTATTGAGATGATCATTTGATTTTTCCCTTTTGATTTGTTAATGTGTTGTAATACATTGATTGATTTTCTTATGTTGAACCATCCTTGCATGCCTGGAATGAACCCCACTTGGTCATGGTGTATGATTTTTTTTAATGTGTCTTTGGATTCGATTTGCAAGTATTTTGTTGAGGATTTTTGCATCTATATTCATTAGGGAGATTGGCTGGTAGTTTTCCTTTTTTGTAGCATCTTTCCCTGGTTTTGGTATTAGATTGATGTTAGCTTCATAAAAATAGTTAGGTGTGTGTTCCATTTTTTTCAATGTTTTGAAAGAGTTTAAGTAAGATTGGTGTCAATTCTTTTTGGAAAGTTTAGTAGAATTCCCCTGTGAAGCCATTTGGCCCTGAGCATTTATTTTTGGGAAGCTTTTTGATGACTGATTGGATCTCTTTGCTTGTGATTGGTTGTTTGAGGTCTTCTGTTTCTTCTCTGGTAAGTCTAGGTTATTCATATGTTTCCAGGAAATCGTCCATTTCCTCTACATTATGCAGTTTGTTGGCATACAGTTGTTCATAGTATCCTCTTATAATTTTTTTAATTTCCTCGGGATCTGCGGTAATGTCACCTTTCTCATTCATTATTTTGTTTATATGGGTCTTCTCTCTTTTTGATTTTGTCAGTCTAGCTAAGGGCTTGTCAATATTGTTGATCTTCTCAAAGAACCAAATTTTGGTGTTATTTATCCTCTCTATTGTTTTTTTTTTTTTTGTTCTCCATGTCATTTATTTCTGCTTTAATCCTTGTTATTTCTTTTCTTCTACTTGGTTTAGGATTGGTTTGCTGTTCATTTTCTAGCTTCTTTAGTTGATCCATTAGTTCTTTGTTTTTGGCTCTTTCTTCCTTTTTAATATACGTGTTTAGTGCTATAAATTTCCCCCTCAGTACCGCTTTTGTTGCATCCCATAGGTTTTGGTATGTTGTGTTCTCATTTTCATTCATCTCTATATATTTAGCAATTTCTCTTGCTATTTCTTCTTTAACCCACTGATTGTTTAGGAGTGTGTTGTTTAACCTCCAGATATTAGTGAATTTTCTAAGTCTCAGATGGTTATTGACTTCTAATTGTATTCCATTGTGTTCAGAGAGTATGCTTTGAATAATTTCAATCTTTTTAAAGTTATTGAGCCTTGTTTTATATCCCAGCATATGAGCTATTCTCGAGAAAGTTCCGTGAGCACTAGAGAAGTATGTGTATCTTGGTGATTTGGGATGTAATGTTCTATATATGTCTGTTAAATCCAATTCATTTATCAGATTGCTTAGGTTTTCAGTTTCCTTACTGGTCTTCTGTCTGGTTAATCCATCTATAGGAGAGAGTGATGTGTTGAAGTCTCCCACAATTATTGTGGAAACATCAATTGCTTCCTTTAGTTTTGCCAGTGTTGGTCTCATGTATTTTGTGGCACCTTGATTGGGTGCATAAACATTTATGATTGTTATTTCTTCTTGTTGAATTGCCCCTTTTGTTAGTATGTAGTGGCCTTCTTTGTCTCTCAAAACATCCCTGCATTTAAAGTCTATTTTATCTGAGATTAATATTGCTACACCTGCCTTCTTTTGGCTGTGGTTTGCATGAAATATTTTTTCCCATCCTTTCACTTTCAATTTTTTTTTGTGTCCCTGTGTCTTAGAAGAGTCTCTTGTATGCAGCATATTGATGGTTCATTTTTTTGATCCATTCTGAGAATCTATATCTTTTAATTGGTGAGTTTAATCCATTTACATTCAACGTTATAACCATGAAGGCATTTCTTGAATCAGCAGTGTAGTATTTTTTATCTTGCTATTTTGCACAATGTTTGGAGTGCAGGCTATGATTCCCTGGCTTGAGCAATTGCCATTTTCACTAAATTTGACTATGTTAAGTCTTCTGGATAATTCCTCCTACCAAATTTTCCTTAATGATAAAAAAGAAAATGGAAAAAGACTACACTCCAGGTTCTGAGCGACTTCTGAATGAAGGTTTCCAAAAATATTTTAACATTTTGGATAGTGAGAGCATTGTTAGAATAAGAATAAACCTTTTAATGTGGCATCCTGACAATGATACTTCTATGGGTGTTTAGTTTGAAACATATGAAACTGCCACTTGAATAGGTCACAAATGTTCAAATACTAGAATTTCATATGCTTCAACCTATAATGTTTGTCATGTTTATTACAAAATCAGTCATGTCTCCTTAAAGTTAAATCTCAGATACAGTTGAAATAAAATGTTAATAACCAAGAGAAGGCCAGGAATATGAACTTATAGTCACTCTCATCATCACAGCATCAGGTCTCCTGAGGAGAAGGTGGTTAGAATTAGTTGAATTCTAAAATTAAAAAGAAATCTGAAGATAATGTGTGCTGATCAAAACTTGGGTTCTGGAATCAAGAGAGACCTAAGATAGAATTCTGGGTTTGCTATGTACTAGGCCCATAAACTTAGGCAAATTTCTTAATGTCTTTAAGCCTGTTTCCTTATCTGTATAATGGGGGTAGTAATATTATTAACTTATTAGGACAGCTATGAGAATTGATGTAATATATTTATCTCAGGATGATATGCAACACATAGTTAACAAATTGAGAGTATATAACAAATTATATTGTACATCCATTGATACCTAAGGAAAATGTAAACATTAATTTGATTAACTTTTATTGAGCACCTCTGTGCACCAGAATAAGATAAATTTTGAAAAAAATGTTCTTTATTCTTAGGCACTTCGTAGTCAAGAGGGAAAGTCCCATAAGCAACCAAAGTAAAATGCCTTGTATTATATGCTGTAATTAGAAGTAAAATTCATTCCGAAGACTTGCTTTTATTTAGCATAGTACAGTAGGATTGTTTGAATTGAATATTCTTGGGAGAAAATGGTAGCCCCATGGAACTGACAACCATTGTCCATTTGACAGCAACCTGTGGAGGAACACTGAGCAGTCTGGGGGGTGTGATCTTGAGTCCAGGATTTCCAGGCAGTTACCCCAACAACTTAGACTGCACCTGGAAGATCTCATTGCCCATTGGCTATGGTAAGTGAACTCAGTTTGAATTCTTACAAGTTCAACTTTTAATTTCTATCCTGAAAAATTATGCTGAATAAAAAAATATGCTGTATTCTGTTTACACAACTGTTCCTTTAATTGAAAGTGGCTTACAACTTGAAATAAAGCTCTGGTGGAATAACATTTAGAACAGAATGTTATTTGAAAAATCAATTCAACCATGCAGCTCTTTTTATGGCAAATTAAATTAGCTGCATCATGATATAGTATGCAGATGAAGTACAAAATGTAGATCCCTAATGCAATTATCTAACTTCATTTATAATACCTCCTTTTCAGAATGTATCTTTGGGCGTCAATAATGGGTATTATTTCTTTTGAAAATTTTCAGGCATTTTTAGGTTTTGACATATGTTAAGTTGAATATGATGTATGATTTGAAAACAGTTTTGTTTTATAAATATTTTGTGAACTTTCAGATAATCTACCTTAAATAATTCATAATCCTCATTGCTCTGTACACTAAAACCCCATTTTGACCTGTCTGCAGAGGTGCATGGTCTTAGCGAAATTTTGATTTTGATTATTTTTAATCTTAAAAATAAATATAATAAAATAATCTAATAGAGCTGTTTGGGGGATTAAGTAATACAAATGCTTGGCCCAAAGAAAGCATGATTTAAGTGTTAGCTGCTTTTAATATCTAAATCAAATTCTCTAGTATTTTCAGGCAGTTTTCTTTCCTTTTCACATATTCGGGCTGCTGTTCTGTGTTGTTTGGCATGAACTCAATTAACTCAGAATTTCTGACTCTGTTTTCTTGCAATGCCTAAGGGCACAGTTAACAGAGTGTACTAAGTTTTCTGTGCTTTACCACTACCTTTTATATTTAAAAATCACTGCGTTAATATTGCACATCACACTGTCCAAAATTGCCATGCTTTTTGACCATCTACAAAGGCATGGGCTATACAAAACTTTTTTCAGTAAATTGCATAACTATTAAATATTCTGACATATAATTTTGTGTGAAGAAGAGGTGTCATAGATTAATTATTTGTCCTATGTTTCATCAACCAAAAATGAAGGTTTAACTCACAATTCATGGTCACATGACTGTTCAAAGTTTTGTCAAAGCACAGATGCAAAAATTCCTTGTGCAGGGACTCTGCTGCCACTTAATCTTCAGTGTGTAACTAGAATAAGATGAAAATGTGCTGTGTAAATTCCACCAAAAGGTAGGTATTCAGATTAGTCTCTCTTCTGTAATAACATTTCTTAAAATATTCACTAAGATAATCAAAGGATAACTAGGTTATTCTTATTTTAATCCCTTCATTTTGACATTGTGGTGTCAAATTGGACATAATTTGCTGAAAATTAGATAGCTAAATAAATCTATTTTAAACCAAATTAGAGCTGAGCTTTGTTCTATTTCCTGATATGTATTAGGTTGTTTGATATATGACTGGATACTTTATCCTGCTTAAAATACTAATTCTGTTCATAATATTATAATTGTCATAATTCCATTTCCACTTCAAGTTTAATTCCAAATCAGTAAAAAACCACTTTCACTATTTCCTACACTTTTGAGACACTGGCCATCTTTAATATTTTACTCCTTGATCTGCTTGCTGTCTTTCATTTCTTTCTTTACTGTGTCAGTCCATGAATTTCAAAATCTCTCTTGATAAATACATCTTAAGTCTGCAAATCCACCTCTACAGTCAGCATATTTTAAGCCATTTCCCTATTATTTGATTTTCTACCCAATGGTGAATAAAAAAATTTCTAATATGTCCTAATCTTGCCCTAGTTTTACATCCCATCTGATATTTTTAAAATAGCAATGCCAGTAATTCCACAGGTTATTTTAGGTGGTTGTTGTGTTAGCTTTCACATTCCACCTGGCAGGGATGGATGAGAATGGTTATTTAAGAAACTGTAGACTTCATGAACTTAGTATTCCTAGAATAGTCACTGTTAACAAAATAGTATCTAGCACAGCCTATTCACCAGTAGCAAAACACAGTTTTATGCGATTTGTGGACCCTGCTAAAAAAGGAAACTGTGCTCTTCATTTTGCAATGGGTGAGGAAACACATATAGAAACTGATGTGTAAGCTACTAAGGGGTCAACAACCTATCAGGGCAGTGTGAAGGCTGGTAGTTCAGGACTAACAGACTTAGGAGACTTACTTTCTTGTCTCTTTCTTTTTCCTACTTCTAGTGTTTCTTTTTTACAAAAAATATTTGCTAAACTTTAGGGAAAAAATTACTTGCTCATTGAAGGCTGTTCAGCAAATATCAATAATTGACATTTTTGAATGTTTACAGAAAATATTTTAAAATTAAAGAGTCATTCCAATACTTAAAAAAAGAAAGAGGTATATATTGGATATGATATTAGAATGATCAGGAGAACTAAAGACTAGGATATTCTTTACCTAACTGCTGATGTACCACTAATATACACTTGGAATATGGAATATGAATCCAGTTACTCGTTCTAAATTAATTTTGATTGATTTGTTAAAGTATACTTTCTTATGCTTTTTACCTCCTTAGCCTCTCCCTGGAGCATCTCACATTCCTACCTCCTTTTATTTATCCTTTTCCAACCTAGACTGAACAAATTTAATACAAACCTGTTTTCTCCAAGAAGGACTGGAATATGTTTAGCATCATAAGGTTACTAGCTCTTGTCTACCATGTTCAGATGCTAAACCAGAAAATGTGAGCACTTTGTAAGTCAGAGTTGGGTTTAAATTCTAACTCTGGCTCTTTAAGTGTTACTTGGCTACATTACCTAATAATTCTGAGCACTAGTTTACTCACCTGTAAAATTATGATAATAATAATGATTGCCTTGCTGGATAATTGGATGAGGAAAAAATTAGTTGGCAACTTCATCCCCAAGGATGATACTTGGCTGCCTTAGCTTCCAAGAATGCCATAGCAAAGTATCACAAACTGGATGGCTAAAAACAGCAGAAATACATCGTCTCACAGCTCTGGAAGGTAGATGTCTGATATTAAGGTGTTGCAGTGGCCATGCTCCCTAAAGAGAAGTCTGTAGGGAAGAACCTGTTCCTGCCTTCCACGTGATTCTGGTGGTGGCAGGTAATGTTTGGCGTTCCTTGGCTTGTTGTATAACTCATTCTCTGCCTCCAGCTTCACATGGCCATCTTCTTTCAATGTGTCAACTATCTCCTTTTTATGATGACAACAGACCCTGTTGTTTTAAGGGGTCGCCTCATTCCATCTTCAACAACCCTATTTCCAAATAAATTCACATTCCAAGGAAGCAATTCTACCCATAACATTGGCCTTACTGTGTGTCCAATCATAAAGGGCCATTACTTACTCAATTAATCCTCTTCACAAAGATTTCTCCATAATTAATGAAATTGTTTTTCTGGAATGGCTTTAAGTTTTATTGAATACTTTTGGTTTATTTTCTGTACAACTTTTACTTGAGGTTTTTTTTTTTTTTAACCTCGTTTTCCACTAAATTCTGTTTTTTGATAGCTGTGCTTTCCTTCAATACCTATGTAGATTTGCCTCCTTGAAAGTTTCTCTGTATTTACATTTAAGTAGAGTAACACAGCTGAGTATTATCCTTAATTTTCCCAACCTAGGAAATAATTATGAAATGTATTAGGTGAAATGTAAAAGTAAAGCTATTCTCATCCATAAACTACCCCCTTGAAAAAAAACAAAAAAACAAAAAACAAACAGTAGAACAACAAAACAAAGTAGAACTTTACTCATATTTTGGGAGAATAATTTATAATAGCTTTGGTGTTTTTAGTTTAGAATTTCTTACCCAACTTAACTGCATGGATTTATGCAAAGATTAACATCTTTGGAGTTCTAATAAACTATTGAATTGTATTAAAATATTTTAGACATAGTAATCAAATAAATTTTCAAAAATGCCATAATACGATAGAAAATAACTGAAATATTTTGATTTTGATTTTCTTCTAAATTGTCAACTATAACTTATCTACTACGCAAATCAATATGATACCATAGATATTGCTCATTTGGGCTGTCTTCAAGTATGGTGAATTATGCCAGGCTGTTAGAATGCATAATGAGATGCGTGGTGGATTTTTATCAGATTGGACTTCTTATAAACATCAATAATTTGTTTTGTATATAAAACATAGTTGGAAATACTCACTTGCTAAACTAATAAATCTTTTGAACAATGGCTTGATCATTCAATTGCTTTAAAAGGCACTTAAAATTTTTGCATTTTTTAGACCTATATGAGCTTCTTCCTTGAAAAGCTGTAGATTAACTCATGAATGCTATGACCTACAGTTACAATCATGTGTGTATGTTTGTAATAATTATAAAGCAGCTGTTCAAAATTATCAGCACATATGCACCAATCACCATTCTAAGATTTATACCTGTATATCTCTATGATTCAAGTGTTACTATTATTCATATTTCATAAAACATTGACTTATGGATGTTAATTATTGTGACAAAGATCTGACAACCAGCAGTGGCAGAGGTAACTGAATCAAGGTTTGTTGCAATACAAAATGTGTGCTCTCATTCATTACATACAGAACTATATGTTCAGTCACGCATAGAACTATTATTTTGGAAGACTGTGAACGTTTTAATCATATTATATAAACAATGATTTTGTAAATTTCAATATTAACTTCTGTTCATTTTGCATATTTTTCTTAGGTGCCCACATTCAATTTATGAATTTTTCTACTGAAGCCAATCATGATTACCTTGAAATTCAAAATGGACCTTATCACACCAGCCCTATGATTGGGCAGTTTAGTGGCACAGATCTCCCCTCAGCATTGCTGAGTACAACACATGAAACACTCATCCACTTTTATAGTGATCATTCGCAAAACCGGCAAGGGTTTAAACTTGCTTATCAAGGTAAGGAATCAAAAATGTAAATGTGGTTTTGATGTTTAAATTGTATGTTCCATAATTGGTTAAAAACATGTACAACTGAAATAATTTTTAGTGAAATGTTGTTGTCTAATTAGTGGGGGAGTCGTTGCTGCCGTGCACTGTCACACAACAGATTTGACTTGTGTCCCCTCTTAGCCACTTGTATTTTTGTCTTGTCCCTTCAGGACTACTGCATAGGGAGTCAATTTGTGGTGAAATTGGGTGTTGAAGTAGCAGTATCTCTTGTGTCGTTATGCCTTGCCTCAGTTGAAGTTAATGGCTATATGTACTGTAAAGTTATGTTCATATTGTGTTAGGAAAAAAATCTCAGTGACTGAACTGTATCCCTTTTTAATCAATCTAAATATGAAATCTTTAAGAAAAATTGAATCAATGTTACCAAAGAAGTTTTGACATGTGAAAAGGTTCAAAAATTTCATTTTATATGAAATAATTTAGCTGGCCTTTTCTTGAATATTGTTAAATCAAATGAAGTTGAAAAGGTCAAATCTGGTGGCTTTATTTTTTTTTTTTTACCTTGACTAAAGTACTTGCTTCTCTTTATTTCTTAGACTGACCTTGGAGACAGAGCTTTAATATTTTATTGCTGAGAGAGGATAGTATTTTGTGCTGAACACTTAGACATTGTTACTTAAATTGTTACCTAAATATATAAAAGATGATTTTAACGATTTTGGTCTCTAAAATGGGAATCCAGGTAGAAGCAAATAAGAAATGGAAAAAATGGCTCTATCATGAGGAATATGCCAGTAAACATTACCAGAATTTCTCTATGTACACACTTTGTCTTTCATTGTCCCCTATTTCTACTTTCCCCTTCTTTCTCAGTGATCACTATCATTTCCTATTTGAAAAGCATTCAGGGACACACTCACACACAAACAGGCAAAGAACATCAGAGAATAAGCGATTTCCCACAATAAATCTGTGAATCTACCTGCATGTGCACCTATTTTCTGTTCTTTCTTCTTCAAATGGAAGGGAATGTTCCTTTTACCTAAGGCCAATCCATTCTGTGCTCTGGGCTCTAGGTTCCTTTCCTTTCTACTCTTTCAGAGGAATTAAGCAGGGATTATCTTCTCTCTACTGCATTTTCAACTGTTACTTCTCTACTAGATCTTTCCCAATTTCAAATAGATGCAAATACTTCTCATACAAACACACATCTAAATCTATATATCTATATTTATACCTATATCATCTATCTATATACATAGATAGATGATCCCATATGTTCCTCCAGTGTCTGCTCTCTAAGAAAAGTTTTCAGAAGTACTATCTCCATGAGTTTTCTCAATTTTGCCACCTCTTTCTTCTTTACACATTTTAATCTGTCTTTTAACACCATTCTACTGACATAGTCTCCCATTTCAGCAGTTGTTCATGCTAATAAGTCTGCTGACACTCTTTAGTTCCCATGTTTCTTGGAAGCATTCAACATCATTAACCACTTCTGGCTAAATGTCCTTTTTCCTATTGGTTTCAATGACAGCATAGTTTCTTGGTTTTTCTGTTATTACACTGACATTCCTTATTTTCTTTGCTTCCTTGTCTTCTTCTGACTACTTTAGTTTAGAGCACTCAGTAGGAGTTTCCTATTTTTTCATCATGCTTTCCCTGAGTATCACCGACACTCATGGATTCAAAGACCATGGTAGTAATAAGTAATTGTTAACTTTTATATTTACATCTCCAATTAAAGTCTTTGAGTTCCAGAAGTAGATACTTAACTCACTGCTCCACATCTCCAAGTGGGATCCCAGGCACTTTATCCTGTGACTAAAACTGAGTTCACAATTTTCCTTCCCAAATATGCTTATGCTCAGTGTTCTCCATCTTAGTAAGTGAATCATACGAATTTTATCCAGTTGTTTCAGCTGTAAAACTGATGCTATTCTTGGTTCTTTTCTCTTCTTCATCCCAATATTAAATCAATTACCAAGTTCTTTCCTCCACCTCTGATATATCCCTGGAATCCATCTCATTTTCTCCATCTCCGTTACCACTCAGTCTTAGCCATCCTCATATTTTTCCTAGAAAATTCTTCAACTCCTAAAGGTCTTACCACATTTGTTCTTACTTCTCTCAAGTTTCCAAAAAGAAAATGTGACTTTTTCTTATCTTGATTAAAGCCTTTTCCCTGCTTTCCTATATTCTTAGACTACAATTCAAATTATTTAACAGACCTAATCCCTCAGCCTTTTCTTTCTCTATCCTTAATCTCACTCACTACACTTCAGCTGTATGGCTTTTCCAATAATGTGTTTCCCTGGGGCCATGGTTCTTTCTGTTATGGGCTTTTAGGTGTATAGTGCTATCAACCTAGAATTATCTTCATCTCCAGCCCCGCTTTACTGCAAGTAATCATTTGGGAATCAGTTTATGCATAATATCCTAAAGGAGGCAACTTATGATCACCCAGAATAGGTTAAGTCTCCTACTATGAAGCTTCACATAACCTTGGACTTCTCTGTGTGGTAGTCATTAGAGCTGTTCTCCAAATATATCCTATTCTCTGACTTCTGGATATAGGGTAGGGATGCATTGCCTTGCCACTTTAAGATTAAGTGTGGTGGTGTTGCTAGCTTTGGCTGATGAAATTTGAGTGACTGCCGTATGAGTTGGAAGCTATAAAAGCCAGAATGTGGTTCACTTTTCTCTCCTTTTCTTCTTACATGGAGTTGAACAGTGACCAGGATAATGGCTGCTGGGCCAGTTTGTTTCTCTTGGTAACAACATGAATAGAGTCCTCCTGTCATTGGAAGCAGAAGCAAGAAGTAATCTGTCTTATTTTACTTCAGTGAGATTTGGGATAATTTTCACTGCTGTGGTATAAACTAGCCTACATGGGCAGATATACCATAGGAATTATTAAAATAAGGAATTTATTATATATTTATGCTTTTAACAAATATCTTATCAGAAAGAATATGCCTCATGAGGATAAGAATCATTTCTATTTTTACCTCTGCTCTATGCTCAGCATGAAGCACAGTGCCTGACTCATAATAGGTCCCCAGAGTATAATTGTGTCCTCCGTATTTGATGCTATACTCCTCCAGATGCAAAGGGACATTATGCTGTGCTGCATATGCATTTTAGGAAAGCAGTTATACAAGGCTTACCTTAGGTTAAGTTTATGCTCTATCTTCTTCATTAAACTGAATCTATTTTAGTCTCATCACTGGGTACTGTTAGCCAACCTCTCATACAATCCATGTCAATGCAGATACTGGCATGAATACCACGTCTCGTCTCGGTAATGTTTGGATTTTAGTGGAATTGTTCCTTAAGCCAAATAAATGCCAGTTTAGCAAAGGTAGTGGGAATTGCAATGCTTATCAGTGACTTCCTTGGGTACTGGTTGTCCTACCCATGTGTGCAAATAGATCTGGGTGTACCTTAAGTATAGCCAACAATATTGAAATATCTACACAAGCACTGTGCTTCCCTTATTTTCTTTCTGCCTCTTCCATTCACACCCCACATCTTAAAGGAAGGAAACTAAAGGATCAAAATTAAGTCTCTGTTCATTTTTAATTGTGTAGATATGTTCATGCAATTGGTGATAAGTAAAATAGTGAAAATATACAATCTTGATCAAATTCTTGGATTAACCTGGATTCCATAATAAGTACTTGGTAGATAGATCTAATTAATAAGGTTGGTAAGAAAGCTTTTCTTTTCATTGTAAGTGAACAAACTAATATAAGCAATAAGTGTGAGGTTACAACTAAACTCATTCATGATTGGAATCTAGGTCTCGATGTGAAGATGGCCACGTTCTAATCATACTTAGCCAGCAAGGACAGTCTGGACTCTTTTTCCCCTACTGTAATTTTGATATTACATTCTTTACAGACCAGCATAGGTTATGTGACCATCCCAAGTCCAATCATTAGACCAGGTAGATTGGTACCCTATATTAGCTCATCTTGGGTTCCATGGGTAAGAAAATTGTGATTAGCATAACTTAAGAGGGACAGGAGAAGTTTTCTTTAAGAAGGGCTTCTGGAACAACAAAATAGTCAATGTACAGCAAACTGTTACATAACTGAATTAAAAGTCTATATAAACAAAATATTTCTATGCTACGATTATGTCTGCACAACAGAATTTTATTAGTGCTTTCGTATATACTTCCTTTATTAGTTTCCTATAGCTGTCATAACAAGTTACCACAAACTTAGTTGCTTAAAACAACAGAAATTGTATTGGCTCACATTTCTGGAGGCTAGAAGTCTGCAAAGTTTCAGGAGAGCCATGCACTCTCTGATGGCTCTTGGGAAGAATTCTTCCTTGCCTCTTCCTAGGCAAGGTGGTGGCCAGCATTCCTTGGCATCCCATGGGCTTGTAGCTATATAACTCCAGTCTCTGTCTCGGTCTGCACATGGCTTTCTCCCCAGTGTGTCTCTGCCTCTTCTCTTCTTATAAGAACACCATCATGTTGGATTAAGGGTCTGCCCTACTCCAATTAGATTTCATGTATCATAACTAAACCCATCTGAAATAGCCTTATTTCCGAATAAGTTCACATTATGAGCTACTAGGTGGGGGCTAGGACCTAAACCTATCTTATGGGGAGAGGGGCATAATTCAACCCATAACAATGCTTCATTTGTTCTTCCAAAAATATTGTGAGTTTGTCCAAAAGAGCTAGTTATCCCTATTTTAGTCTATTAAAAATAATGGTAGTGGTGGCTATCATTGATCACTCACTGTGCGCCACACTCCATGCTTTGTCTTTTCTTAAAATTCTAAGTGTGCTTTTTGTACATTTTACAGATAAGGAAACCATGGCTCCAAGAGGTAGACCAAACTGGAAATATGAACAGCTATGTGTGGGATTATGATTTGAAATTCAATTCCAAAGTAGTCATTATGACTCCAAAGTAGTAGTCATTTGAATGAAGGAGGGGAAATGATAAAAAAACTTTTGACTCTAAGTTCAATGCTTTAGTCATCACATTAATATAAAAATAGTGCTTAACAACTAACAGAGTAAGTTTAAGAAGTCCAATTTTTTTTCTCACAGTTTTCAAAACCAGTAAACCATTCACAAGCTGCAGAACACTGACTATGGGAAAAACTCAAATAACAATTTTGAGTATATAGACATGACACTTGACAGATCCACTTATTTATCTAAAGTTTTGAGGCTACTGAAATAGCTTTGCCAAAAATCTGTAAGTCAAATGTTCTCCATAAATACTTCTAGCACATGCCTTGAGATTTGGATTACGTTTTTTCTTAGTGCCATACATAATCCAGATGTCAGCTGTGGCTGACATCAGATCCAGGTATAATTATTCAGGCACTATCAAATTTCATGGCCTCTGAAAATCAGATGCTTTTCCCATGATATATTTAGCAGAGACTTATATAGCACTTTCTAAGAGCTTTACAAGGATTCTTTTTTTTCTTTCTTTCTTTTTTTTTAATTCTTGTAACAGGCCTGTGTTGACCAAACCACCGTTTCCTGTTTTACTAGTGAGGAAACTGAGGTCCACATTGACATTGATTATCTTAACCAAGGGTCAATCAGTTGTATGGCAGGAATTTGAGTCCAAGCATGCTGGCCCCAGAGTCTGTGCAAACCCCTCACCTGATTCTTCTTTATGCTAATGTTCACACTATATCTCATCCTCCTTCCTATCAAACTCCAAGCTTTGTCCTTTCTATCCACCACAGCCCTGCAGCCTCAAAGCCTAGCCTTGGGTGCATCCTTAGGTAATCCTTTTGTGCCAGTTTGAATGCATTATGTCCCCCAGAAAAAGCCATATTCTTTGATGCAGTCTTGTGGGGCAGACGTTTTGGTGCTGATTAGATTTGCATGGAAATGCGCCCCACCCAACTGTAGGTGATAACTCTGATGAGATATTTCCATGGAGGTGTGACCCCACACATTCAGGGTGGGCCTTGATCAGTGGAGCCATATAAATGAGCTGACAGGCAGAGGAAACTCAGTGCAGCTGTGAGTGATGTTTTGAAGAGGAGCTACAGCCAAGAGGGACACTTTGAAGAAAGCACAGGAGCTGCAGATGAGAGACAGTTTGAAGATGGCTGTTGAAAGCAGACCCTTGCTCCAGAGAAGCTGAGAGAGGACAAATACCCCAAGTGCAACTAAGAGTGACATTTTTGAGGAACTGCAGCCTAGAGAGGAATGTCCTAGGAGAAAGCCATTTTGAAACCAGAACTTTGGAGCAGACACCAGCCACATGCCTTCCCAGCTAACAGAGGTTTCCTGGACACCATTGACCATCCTCCAGCGAAAGTACCTGATTGCTGATGTGTTACCTCAGACACTTTATGGCCTTAAGATTATAACTATGTAACCACATAAACCCCCTTTTATAAAAGCCAATCCATCTCTGGTGTTCTGCATTTCAGCATCATTAGCAAACTAGAACACCTTTCATTCATTGTACTATTAACCTGTTTTACATTAGAGATCCCTTCCTGACTGCCCTTCCCACCATGCTCTCAGCTTTATATCATTCTTCCTTTATTGATCAGAGTGGCTTTTTTCTTCCCCAGAGACCAAGGCACCAAAAGCCCCCAAACCTGGATAGGGAGTGAGTTTGGATTTGAGGGCTCAGATTCTGAGCCTCTACTAGTTACAAGGATCCCATCAACATTCTCAACACAGAGCCACTGGACCTTCCCAATAACCCAGGTTTATTGATTACAAACAGTACATATGTACTCCATGTGACTCTCCACCCAGTGTCCAAAAGAAGTGCTAGATAATTATATATGCAAAAATAAATAAGCAAACTGAGCAACTAGGAAGAAAATGGGACTCTTAGGGGTAGCAGTAGAAAAAATGCGAAGTCATGTATCTTAAGAATTTGAAAAAATTCATATCCTGAACTAAAAATTTTACCTTTTCTATAAATGTTTGACCAAATACAGATTCATCTTTCTTTTGATTATAAAATCAAATTCTATGAAGATGAGTGATAGTGGCACCCTTTTCTGGCCTTCGGAAGCTCTTATCCTATTTTTCATCCATCAAAATTTCTCTGTGGTTATTTAAAATTCAACTTATACATTTACAGAATCAACATTAAAGTGATTAGGAGGACATCAGCCTTCCAAAAAAAAAAAAAAAAAAAAAAAAAGAAACAAAATTCAAATAAATCTAAAATTCTAAGTTAAGTTATACAAATGTCTTTGTCATATTTCTAAATCAATGAATATTAACAATTATATTAGCATAACTTTTCTTCAAGTTAAGATTCTAGTTAAGTATAAACAATATTATAAAGCATGAAGGTCAAGAAATATAGCTCTTCCATGACTTATTTCCATTCTCTGCTTCTAGACTTCCTTGAATTATTTGTCTTCATTTCTCCCTTCTGCCTACACACAGTTCACATTCTCCCTTCACCATAGAAAAAAGAAGAATGATTATAAATAATTAGATAATTAGGCAACTTGGTATATTCCAATGTAATTCCATCAAAGCTAATTTTCTCCCATTATAACCATGTTGTTGTTTTTTTAAGCTACCTTGGTTTGTGTGTTTTAAAGAGTGCAATCACTCTGAATTTATGATAGGCACTGGATTTGGTGGTTGTAGATTCTGAATCAATTGAAATTTTATTACTATTCTCCTTTCCATAAAATTTAAGCAAATAGGAAAATAAAAGAGACTACATATAAACAAACATTGGAAACGCCTTTAACACAGACATCTAAAGTTCTTCCTTGCAGTATTGATATGCAAATAAATTTAATGACTTAAACTTATTACTCTTTCAGGCAGCACTTTGCTTTTGGAAAAAAGTTTTTTTTAGATTTTTTTTTTTAACCACATTCAAAGATATAATACTGTGCTGCTAATTATATTCACAATGTTGTGCTACCATTACATCATATAACTGCTTTTTATGTATCTGATATTAGTTTACAGGACTATGGTTATGTCTCAGCCTGGTAGATAGTGGCTATAAAATTGTGATGCAGAACAAGTTTAATTAAAGGAAAAGTGCCTGTGTCCAGGTTTAATACTTTGTAAGAGGGGGTAGATGAGGTGGGTTGGTTTTCCACTATCCAAACTGGATTGTCACCACATGGGAAGTATTCTCTTGTCTTAACATGCTGCTTACTGTGTTTGCCAGGGATATTGTCTCTAGATGACTCAGTCGTGGCCTGGTGGGTAAGGTTCAGTATTTCTTCAACCTTGGCACATCTGCCTGAACCATTACAACTGTAAATAAAAATAATTGTTTGGGCCTGATTTCCTGAGAAAGAGCATAAAGATATTGTAGATATTGTAAGATCAAGGACTTCTGAGACTTCTCTGAACCAGCATCTGTCTTTCTGTAAGATCAGTTGTTTCCCAAAGTGTGTTTTTGGAAAACAAACATATTTGTGAAGGTGTTTATTCCAAATTCAGTGTTTAAAAATGAATACAATTATTTTATATGCATATATATGTAATTTTTTGAAATGGAAATGCTTGAAGTCTTCTAAATGTGAGTCATAATGAAAATACTAGAGAGAGACTGGACTTTTACTGTCCAGACAATGTACCGCTGAATGACGTCAAAGTCAACATTACGTGATTTTCTTTGCCTTTTTCTCCTTGTTGTTGAAGGATGGCTACACCGCCTCAACATCAGGGCCACACTCAGAAATAGGTGAAAGGTAAACAAAAAAGAAAAGCGTCAACCACCTTTGAAGAGCTTCCTTGGAAGTTCCATCTGTTGACTTTTGCTTACATTTCAGTAGCAGAAACTTGCTTTGTAACAGCCCTTTGCTGAAAGAAAAGCTGGAAAATATAATTTTTTTCATCCCAGGTATATTCCTTTCCCAAAGGAATTAAAGAAATTTAAAACCCTATTCTTAAGGACAAGGGAAGGGTGAATAGTGGATAGGAAACATGCTGCAATAATACAAACTGTCAGTCATTCATATATTTTACCTATCTTTTGAAGGCTAATTTTACCTTTTGATTACCTCACAGTAGGAATTGTCAACTAATAAGAACACAGTTAAATTTCAGACTTGTGGAGTCAATTTAAAATCAAATTAGGATAGTTTAAGTATTTCCAAGGGAAATGATTCCAATTCATTTAAAAGATGTATACATATAACCTCAAAGTTCTAGAAATGGAAAGACAAAAATCATAGTAAAGTTATAATATTGAATGTTTTATAACATAAAAAACATAAATATAAAACAATATATATATATATGGGATCAATTCTTCCATTAATTGATGAAATACTAGGCCTCTCAAATAACTGTTTAGATCTGATTAGGTTGAACTAAGAAAAATGACAATTTAAGTCAAATCAGCTTAGCCTCAGAGTGTAGATCCATGTTTAATCATTCCAATTTTTAAAGTCCCATACATAGTATCTTATAACATATTGATTAAACTTCCTATAATCTAAACCTGGTGAGTTGTAATTTGTCAGTTTTTTTGAAGGCTATGCATTTATTAGTCTACCACTATAATTCAGGGCTAAAATATAGGGATTAAAGTAAGACTCAGTTGCTGTTCTTTATTTATTGCAGGTATATCAAAATATTATTTATACAGTATTTTATAGTTAGCTAGTAAACTTGCCACCTGTCATTTAGTGATGTAACAACAAATATAATACTATGCCACAAATTTAATAATTACATGTTACTATGATTGGTTTCCTTTGCAATCTTATGGATTTTATTTTATTAAAAGACATTATTTTGGGAAGATTAATAGACTTTATCAGAATTCCAAAAGAGGCCATATAAAAAAGGTTTTAGACCCTGGCAGGCAATAAGAAACTACTGAAGGTTTTTAAAGAGGGAATTACAACAGTCATATACACATTTTTTAAAAAAAGGCTTAATCTGATCTAGTGTAGATGAAGGACTTTTATGGGGGGACAGCAAACAGGTCTGGAAAATAGAAGACTGGAGGCAAGGAGACATTTTCAGGAGATTTTTATAGTCTAGGTGTGGAGGATGAAAATGTGCCAAGGCAAAAGCAGTGCTACTGTTACCTACTATGAAGGAAGCATTTAGGGTGGTACATGAAAGTGATGCTGGGGACCTGGGGAGCTGCCATTCTATGGTTGTGGTATTGAGGCTAAGACTGAGGGACGAGCAGAAGCCAAGCAAGCAAAATCCAAGGGCAGAGTGTTCTAGGTGGAGAAAGTCTTGGTGTATTCAAAGAACAAAGCGGATATAACTAGAAGGTAAAGGACAATACAGTCTGAGAGGTTCACAGGATTCAGGTTGTTTGGGGCTTTTGGTTGGGACAAGTTCCGATTTTCTCCAGCTGCAATGTCAAGTCATTGAAGGATTTTAAGTGAAAGAAAAATTACTGCAATGCAGAGAATGAAGTTTTGGGGATCAGGAATGAAAGCAACAAGAAACAATTAGAAAGCCATCACAAATATAGAGGAGAGAAGGTAGTTTAAACTTCAAAACACCTTTCTTCTATAATGTCACTTTCACCTGGTTATATACTAAAATTAAAATAAAAACTTATATATGTTCTGGTTTGCTAATGCTGCTGGGATGCAAAATGCCAAAAATGAATTGGCTTTTATAAAAGGGGGTTTATTTGGTCACACAGTTACCATCTTAAGGCCATAAAGTGTCCAAGGTAAGTCATCAACCACTGGGTACCTTCACTGGAGGATGGCCAATGGCATTCAGAAAATCTCTGTTAGCTGGGAAGTCACGTGGCTGGTGACCGCTCCAGAGTTCTGGTTTCAAAATGGCTTTCTCCCAGGACATTCCTCTCTAGGCTTCAGCTCCTCAAAAATGTCACTCTTAGTTGCTCTTGGGGCATTTGTCCTCTCTTAGCTTCTCCGGAGCAAAAGTCTGCTTTCAATGGCCATCTTCAAACTATCTCTCATCTGCAGCTCCTCTCTCAGCTCCTGTGCATTCCTCAAAGTCTCCCTCTTGGCTGTAGCAAGCTCACTCCTTCTGTCTGAGCTTATATAGTGCTCCAGTAAAATAATCAAGGCCCATGCTGAATGGGTGGGGCCACACCTCCAAGGAAATTATCCAATCAGAGTTATCACTGACAGTTGGGTGGGGCACATCTCCATGGAAACACTCAAAGAATTACAATCTATCAACACAAATACCTTTGCCCACAAAAGATTGCATCAAAGATAATGGCGTTTTGGGGGACATAATACATCCAAACCAGCACAGTATAATATTTATTATTATTTCTATGCTTCTCTTTCATATTTCTGTACATCTGGCCCCCCTTCTTCCATATTTTGTCTAATTTTTATTTCTCCATTAAGTTTCAATTCTGCATTTATTCCTATTGAAATAAATTGTGTTATAAACTGAACATTTCATTCATGATCATCACTTTAAACTTGGTTATTACATGGTAATCTTCATTTGTTTTGTTAGCATGGTCTCTATATTTGAATTGATGAAAAAAGTACAGCATAATTATGTATCTCAAACCATGAATCACCATCTCAGTTGACAGTGAAAACTTTTGAGAAGTCTGCCACATTTTGAATACTTAATACAGTATTCAAAATTTATTTTTTCTTTCCTTATTAACACCACAAAGATTCAAATTAAATTCCAATACTAATATTGTTTACCATGTATATTTGAGACTATATTTTAACTTACATAACCCTTAACCTCCGTAGTTCAAAACTATGTATTTTGCTTTATTTCTTTTGACATTTCCAGATAGGGTCATTAAAGCCATTTCTACATAGTTCCAAAAGTTACCAATTAGGTCAGTCAACAAAGACTAGAAGAGTTAATTTAGGAATCATGTAGACCAGAGGTCATAAAGCTGTTGTATTTGCCTTTCATAATATGCTAAATATTGTCAGTATTTAAAATCAGATTTCACACAATTTGGGAAATATACATAGATCCACTTTTCCTTTTTCTCTTGCAATATCAGAATTTGGAAACATCATTCAGCATTCATGGGGACAGTCGGATGAGGTATCAGAAGGGTGGGAAAGCATTTACTTAAGTTTTCCTTGGCTCCTGGATAGCTTTGCTCATTGAGGTGGTCTGTTGGTCCAGCTGTAAGCATGTGGATTTGTGAATCCTCATTTAGGTCAAACATCTGTTTGGTTGACTAAATGTTTTCTTTCTTTGACACCTAACTCTAAGTTCAAATATTCACATAAAAAAAGACTCCTGAAACAATATTAGTTTTTATTATAAACAATTAATTTTCTACAACTGAGAGTTATAAGGACAAATTAAATTTAAGAAATGAAAAAATAATTTTGAATTTAGGATATCATATCTGACAGAGATTTATATATTCATGCTAAACTGGATAGTTTACCGGTGTTTGTCATTTTATAAAATTTATAAATTGGCAAAATGACAGTAAACTCTGGTTTTTAAGTCACGTCAAAATTTCTTGGTTCTTCCTGTGACATATAATATGCTGAAGATATAATTAATAACTTGCAAGATGCTGCATAAATCATGCAAATATTTCTAGTCATTCTGAATGATGTCTATGTTCTCCACCTTATTTTTAAACCCTGTCATTTACTTTTGACTATAAAAAGGTCAAAAATGTTAGCAGATATAGCTGTCTTGGGTTAAATTACTAATAACAGAATTGAGGAATGGCAGGTAAAGAACTTTGTTAAATAAAATCAAGTTTGTGTACCCTATGACTAACTCAAGAATTGGAAAACAAATGATTATGTTATGATAGTTATCAACTACTTAGATAATAGTTGCCCAATATACTAGAGATTATAAGGATGACTACATGATTCCATTAGCAGTTGCAATTAAGTGCCTATAATCTAAACATGACACAAATATTGCTCAAGATTGATAGATGTGACAGATTTTCCCAGATCTAAACCGAGGATTTCAGTATGAAAAATGACATTGAATTATATAAAATTATCTTCCTCATCTGACTCTTATGGTATATAGGACTTATTGGTACTTAGACTTTTCATAATACTTAAAAATTTTGTCATATAAAGGGTTTTGGCTAATTTCTTTGCCTTTTAGTTTCTGTAATTTGGCATTTGGAGAAATCAAGTATCCTCTTTCTTCTTTTTTCCTGTATGTGCTAAACACTGTTTTTTAAACAGCATGGACTATGTTAAATCTGCTCATTTACCAATACAATCACAAAACTGCTGAATTTTGCATGATTTGTATTTATGAGAAAATAGGCTATAGTTTATAGATACCACTTTTGCCCCTTAGGAGGAGATGTGGTTAAACTGCCTTTATGTACAATGAGTAATTGAGGAATTAATTCTGTTTCCTTATAGATACGACCATAATTTATACATGAAATTGATGTGTTTCTAAAACTGTATTTCTTTTCAATATAATATTCTGAGCAACATTGACTTAACTAGAGGAAGAAGGACAGGGGTTTACTCTTATCCTTTTTTAACCACTTGCATTATAGCTTCAGATGTCCACATTCCTCTTGGGATCTGTAGGATACTTCTGAGGCAGTTAAACTCAAGCTTCTGAGACAACTAAGAGAGTGGATTCTGAGTCTAGGCTGGTACATTCATAATGATATGTTGTGGGCGTCTATACAGTCCTTGATTTCAGTAACTTCAGCATTTCCTTTGGGTCAAATTTATAGCTTCTCCAAAATATGAAGGCTGTGATGCAAAAGGACCACTGGGCACTGATTCATTGGTTAGTCAAAGCATGAGATACAATTGAACTTGGAATTTCAAGCAAGGAATTTCATTAAAGATCTATTAGCAGAGGCTTCACTTAGCAGAAAACTTCTAAGATTGGCTGTACCTTAGCAATTTTGGTTGACTTCCCAAGAAGGTACTGGGCTCAAGGAGTTAACATTTAGGCAATGAGGAACATTTAGGCAAAGAGTATATCTTAAATGTGAGAGCCAGGACCATATCTCTGGTTACAAAAGAAGTGTGATGCACCATGTAAGGAATTTACAATGGCCTATGTGGAAACTGGTAAGCTATGCATGTGTGCATTTGAAAGAGTCTGTGGACCACAGTACATGGCTTAGCTGCTACTTAAACCCCAGCTTCAGTTTCCAGTTGAGAAGGAAGCCAAGGACTCAAGTAGGGCTTCAAATGAGTATTCCGTGTGTACCTTGGTACAAACTGCTGTCTCACCTCCCTGTGACAAGGCTTAGTTTTCTCAAAGTACTTCACATTAATTTCTGACATTAGAAGCAGTAGCTTATTCCTCCCTGGTCTATCTTCATCAAGAGATTATTTCAGAAGTGGCTCAAGTGCTTAACTTAATTTGTGTAACATATTCTATCATAGAAACTAGAAAATCCTTGCAGTTCAGACTAAGATTTATTGAATTAATATATGACAATGGCTCATTGCACTTTTTAATCACATTTAAATCTTTTGGTTCTCCTATAAGATATGTATATTCATTCCACTTAGATAAATGAAGATATGAAGAAATGGAATTTAAGTGATATGTTCAAGACATGGACATTATATGGGGAGAAGTAGGCCTAGCCCAGGTCACAGAACTAGTTTGCCAACGTACTTTATGGCTTTCGGACTTCAGAAGCAGATTTCAGTGTTTGTTGATGATGATTCTCTTTTCTAATTCAAATTTTCTATGACAGATAGTACAACTAATCTTATACGACTACTATATAATATCTCTAAAAGTCTTTAGGAATTGCCAAGCATGGAATAGAGAGATTTATGAACGAGTTGCTCGCCTTCAGTTGAAAAATCTTGGTTTTTATCTCTCTTTATATTGGAAGGTAAATTCTTTATCAAATTCAGCTGAAGGTTTGGTTCTTTTTTTAAAATTCTCTTACTTAATGGCTGTTTTCCATATATTGAAACTTTTTATATTTTAAAAATCAGTTTATGGGAATTAATGCTTTCATGGTGAGTAGAGATCAATAAAGCCATGCTTGAAGGAGTATTCTGACAGTTGATTGAGAGGTCCCCCATCCTCAAGCCTAGAGTGTATAGTAATCAAATCCATACCCTTTGATGTTTCACAATCATTAGAATTGATTATAAATGGTCAAAACAGGCAATAGAAAATCTATTGTCCCTACTCTAAAAAAAACATTCAATAAGGATTCTTCCAAAATTCATCAATTTTTAGTATACTAAAGAATTATTTTTATTACCTCTTTTTGATTACTTTAATTCAGGTGCCTAATAAAGTCTTTTATATCAATGTCTATATCATTGTGTAAAGTGTGATGATGAATCAAAATTCAGGAAAGATACATACAAAAAAAAAGGAAGGTGTATTATGAGGTTACTTATCAAAAGTTTGGGAGAATATTGATGTTAATATTTAAGTAGTAAAGTACTCCATTAAATAAGAAAGTTGGCATAAAGATCTAAAAACAATGGATCTGAACTATATGCTAAGTGTATAACTCTCCAAGCCATGCATTTTGGTCGGTTTTTTTTTTTTTTTTTTTTTGCCTTGCAGATACAACTCATGAGATGAAAAAATGGGTCCTGGCTTTTGAATAAGTTTCTATGTCCATTTATAAAACATGTTTTATTGAATTACCTATTTGGTTACTGGCACCTCACCTCTTAGAAGTTGGCAAGATTCTGAAAGGGTGCACACACGTTGTGAGAAATGGATGAAAAATCTGTCACCCTGAACACTCCACCTTTTTCTCAGACAACTGACTTCTTTTTATCGTCATAGCACATATTATTCCCTCTGCCTGAAAAATCTTCCTTCCTTGGTCTTTACCTGCCCTGTACCTTCTCACCATTTGGATCTCAGCTAAAACCTCATTTCTTCAAAAGACTATTTCTCAACCACACCTGCATACTTCCACCCTGTTTTTGCCTTTATTTCAGTTCATGTTAGTTTTATTTAACAATAGTTTACACAACTTAAACTTATTTTACATAATTATCTATTTATTATTTTTTTCTTCAATAAAATAAAAGCTTCATGAGAGCAAGACCCATTTCTGTCAAGCTGCCAGTTATAGCTAGCATTTATAACAGTATACAATAAATAATATTTAAATTCATTCAATAAATGAAGAGATGATACAAACCATTCTTCCACGTACATAAGCAGGCCTACTCATTATTTTTTCCATGCAGTACAATTGTGTTAGAGCCATTAAAAAGAGAAAAAAAAAATTTTTTTCTTGAATGTTAGAGTATTCCATGACTATTAGACTTAGAACCATGGGGTTTTAAGCTGGAAGGCAATTTAGCAATCTCCATATTGCTCCCTTTAACAGAGGCTAATTGTATTAGCAGAAATAGGCCAGCACCCTTCAACTCTAGTTTCATCTATGCTTAAAGAGAATTTGATTGCAGTTCTTAAATTATCCAACAGACAACAAAATTAGGGAAATGCATCGTATTGTATTTTCTTAAAATGCATGTGAGTGAATGTGTATGTGTGTGAATGTGTATGTGTTTATGTTTGTGTTAACACCTCTAAGACACTGTTAAATTATGAGTGAAATCTTCCAATGAAGATTAGGTTATGTTGAATCTAGTTTTATTTGTTTCTCCTTCCATGGAAATGGCAGTCCATTTTTGATAGTGTTTTCTCTTTTTTTAGCAGTTGTGTTTGGTATAATAGAGGACTCACTTCTGCAACAGAGTTTATTATCTTTAAAGCAAAAACAAGAATGAGAACAAGCCTGCTGATTTCATTCTAAAGAGTATATAATACAGAAGGAAATAGTTGATAGTTGACAGTTCAAACACAGCATGGAATTCTTTGTTCTTTTTGTGAGCATGGGTCTATAAAACAAAAAATTTCTCAAAAATTTCATAAGGAGGGATACTGTACAGTGTGGATATTTTTCAGGCAGTGTGGCCCTGGCTTTCAGCATAAGGTGTTTCTATGGCCTTCAGCTTGGGTTGACCCTTTGGAGAGGCAGAGGAGGCCCGGCTGTGTTTCATGAGATTGGACTAGGGAGAAGCCCAGTGGAGGAATGGGGAAAAGGCGTGTGTATGTGTGAAATACAGAAAGAGAAGGGAAAAGAAAAACACTGATTTGAGTTGTGTCCGGCGCTTTCTCCGCCTCGCCTCGAGTCCTCGGTCGGCCGGCGATGGGGACCAGAGAGATAAGGGGAGAGAGGGTGCGGACAATGTCTTACCCGACGCACTCGTGATCACTCTGGACTCGCAGCAGTGAAGAATGTAGGCTTTTAATGGAACTAGGCAATCATCCTCTTTACAGGTTCCGCCCGGGGCAAGACGCCTCGGGGGAGAACAACCTCGATGCGGCCGTCAGGCGCGGCTCCTTGTGGGCTGTCTCCCCGAGCTCTGCCCGGGAACTTTCTTATAAACCTTACGTATATCCAATGGGCAAACGCCACGCATACAAGCATGATTGGTGAATACAGAGGGTTGTCACATACATCACAAAGCGGAAGCAGGATGTGGGCGCCATCTTTGCACCACTCGATGGGCGGGGGGAACTCAAGGGCAGGCTGCAGCTTGTCTACTAGGCCTAATCCGGAATGTGGCTGCTCACATCTCCCCCTTTTTGTTTTTATTTTGATGCCCCAGTGTCTCCAGTGATGAATGTGCTCCCGTAGACCTAGATGGCCCACAACGTATGTTTTGGTGCTTTGGGGAGTCTGGACTAGGTCCCGGCCATACTGCGGCGGGGCCTCTGGCACCGACCAGAATGCTCACTTCATATAGAGACCGGAGAGCCCATGAGCTGGAAACCATGTGGCTCTCCTTGCAGTACTCAGTCTCGCAACTGGGGGACAAGAGGGTTAGGAGAACGGTAGCCAGTGTCGAGGGCGTCACTAGGTGTCTCTGTGCAATGGCAGGGGTCCCGTCTGGCCACAACTAGGACTCTGCCCAAGAGATCTACCTGAGACAAAAATAGGACCACTGGTGCCGATTATTTATATCCGGGATTTTGCCAAATACTTAGCTGCGAACCTTGCCCCCAAATGCCCCGCTTCGAGTGGTTGGGATGGGTGCTGGGCAGAGGGACTATAGTCATCAGGAGGGTTACAGGCAGAGGACATGGCCATCATGGCGGTAACACGTAATTGCTGTTGTCTTTGAAACAAACGCTCCAGCAAACTCTTAACAATGATCAAACCTACTAATAACCCCACAGCAAGAAGAACCCAGTTGGTCAGATTAGGCCAAGAGAACCAGGAGGGAAAAAAGGTCAATATTCCTGGCCCTCTTCCCGGTCTGCTGGGGAGTGGTCGACACCGTCGACATCATTTGACCGCTCATCACGCGAGTTGAGGACTGGATCCAACAGGTCACGTTGGGGGTTTAACGACCCGTCAGGCTGCAGTTCTTTGGTGTTCTCAGGCGACTGCACGGTTCTCACCAATCTCTCCGGTACCCACACTGGTTGGCGTCCTGGTTCCTGGGGAAAGACACAAACAGAGCCTCTGGCCCAGCTGAGCACTGGGTCAGGACCTTTCCATTGCCCCGACAGAACATCCCTCCAACGGACCAGGCCTCTATGCGGAGGACCTGGGGTGGTATGTTGTAGGGCAGGCGTCATGGTTGATGCGTTTTCATTTAAATAATTGTATGTAAATAGGGCGGCAGACAATTGGGCCCTGGGGGACAGACCATGACCTATTACCCCCTTTTGCTTTTGTAATAATTCTTTAATGGTTCTATGCGCTCTCTCGATGATACCCTGCCCCTGAGGGTTGTATGGGATGCCATGTTTTAGGTGAACTTCCATAACATCACAAAATTTTTGGAAAGCCTTGCTGACGTAAGCCGGTCCATTGTCTGTTTTCAAAGTTTTTGGCTTGCCCCACATTGCCCAAGCTGCAAGGCAATGCGCAATAACCTGATGGACCTTTTCCCCTGTCTCGGCAGAGGCAAACATCACCTGAGAACAGGTATCAATTGACACATGCAAGTACTTGACCCTACCAAACTCGGCAAAATGAGTAACATCCATCTGCCAAATGTCTCCCGGGATGAGACCCCTAGGGTTTACTCCTATTGAGGGGATAGCTTTTCGAGTGACACAATTTCCACAGGCTCGGACTATGTCTCTAGCTATTGCTCGTGGTATCTTAAACCGCCTAGCCAGGGTACCCGCGTTGATGTGGAACCTGTGATGGAATTCTCGGGCTAGTTGGCAAGGCGTCAGTGCAGGAAAGACATGTGGCTGCCGAGTAGCCATATCTACTAAATGGTTACCGCGTGCCATGGGGCCAGGTAAGCCCGTATGAGCCCTAATATGAACTATGTGAAAGGGATGCCGTCTCGCGAGAATCACCGTTTGAAGCTCGTGAAAGAGGGTGCTCACTGTGGAGGAACCCTTTATAATGCCCACAGCTTCCAAAATTCGCAGAGAGTTAACAACGTAGATGGAATCAGAGATAATATTCAGAGGGTCTGGAAACTCTTTCAAGACCGTGGTGACGACCTGCAGCTCGACCCACTGAGGTTTGAGTGGCTGAAAGAGAACAGTTTTGGGAGCATCTCCTTCCACACAATATGCTCCTATACCCGAGCTGGAACCATCAGTGTACACAGTGAGAGCGCCTTTAATTGGTCTAGGCGACGTGACCCTGGGAAAAATCACCGGGTGTCGGGTGACAAACTGTAGGAGGGGGTCTTTGGGGTACTGATTGTTGATACATCCCGAAAAGGTGCATCGGAGAATGGCCCATTGATCTATACACCCAGTAAGCACCTCAAGCTGCTGAGAAGAATAAGGCACCCTGAGGTTTTTGGGCTGCAGACCAAAATGTTGTACTGCCTGTTTAATGGCCTGTAGGGCCAGTTCAGCGACTGCAGTGGGATAATGTTCTAAAATCCTTTTAGGGGAAACTCCGGGGTGAATCCAGAGTAATGGTCCCCGTTGCCATAGCACTGCGGTGGGCTGTGATTCTGTCGGTAGAAGACAGGCATCAAAGGGCTCACTGGGGTTCACTCTTTTCAATGCAGCACTACTGAGCGCTTGCTCTACTTGGTACAGTGACTGCCTCGCTGCAGGGGTAAGGTATCTTGGTGAAGCCAGATCCGAGTCCCCTTTCAGCAAC
Organism: Choloepus didactylus; assembly: GCF_015220235.1. Lineage (NCBI taxonomy): Eukaryota > Metazoa > Chordata > Mammalia > Pilosa > Megalonychidae > Choloepus > Choloepus didactylus. The sequence goes on from NC_051326.1 coordinate 42,160,503, forward strand.
TCGAATAAGGGCATTAAATCTGCATTGGGTAATTTCAAATATGGGCGGATCCAGTTTATGTCCCCCATAAGCCTCTGCATGTCATTTAGGGTATGAATCCTGTCTAGTCTGAGTGCAACCCTCTGGGGTGAGATGTGGGTAGGCGTGAGCCTTGCTCCCAAAAAGGTGACAAGCTCGGTCATCTGTATTTTTTCCGGGGCCACTTCTAAGTTGGCTTCTCGGAGTGTTAGAACTAAATGTGCTAATGTGGTCCTAAGGAGGTCTACTTGTCCATGGGTCAACAGGATGTCATCCATGTAATGGAGGATCCTTACTTGGGGAAAAAGCTGGCGGGTACTGGCTAATTTTTCAGCCACGTACAACTGGCACATGGTAGGGCTATTAGCCATGCCCTGAGGCAAAACCGTCCATTCAAAACGACGACAGGGCTCCTCCTGATTTAGGGAGGGCACAGTGAAAGCAAATTTTGGGGTATCCTCGGGGTGAAGTGGGATAGAAAAGAAACAATCTCTAATATCTATAATAAAGACAGGCCACCGCTCTGGCAGAGTTGAGAGAAGGGGCAGTCCCATCTGGACAGGCCCTAGGGGCTCCATGCAATTATTGATGGCCCTTAAATCATGTAATAGCCTCCACGTGCCTGATTTTTTCTTGATGACGAAGATAGGGGTGTTCCAGGGTGACGTGGAGGGAACGATGTGCCCCCTCTCCAGCTGATCTGACACTAAGGCGTGCAATGCTGAAAGTTTCTCCTGAGGCAAGGGCCACTGAGGTACCCAGACTGGAACCTTAGCTTTCCAGGTTAACTTTATAGGTGTAGGTGGGTATTTACCCTCAGTGGCCCCTAGGAAAAACCCAGGCCTTGTCTGCCAGGGTTTGAGTCAGCCTGAATGGGCTTCACGCGCCCTTGCAAGGAGGCTCCCAGCCCCCTGCCCGGGACATATCCCATTCTATTCAGCAACTGTTTAGAAGTTGGAGAGTAGCCTGTGGTTAGGGTTACATCCATTTGAGCTAGAATATCTCTTCCCCATAATGAAACAGGCAGGGCCAGCACATAAGGCTGGAAACTGCCCTGATGTCCTTCCTCATCCTCCCAATGGAGAGTAGTGGCACTCACCATGGGCGCTGAGATTTGGCCGATCCCTCTGAGGGTGTCTTCCGCTTGGTTCGTTGGCCAAGCGGGGGGCCAATCTTGCTGTCTTATAATCGACCTATCTGCTCCGGTATCTAACAGACCTAGGAAGGCTCGGCCTTGCACTTTAAGAGTCAGCATGGGTCGAGACTCCAGGGACATTTGAAGACCCTCAAAAACCTCTCCGGAGGATCCAAATCCTTTATTCCCCCTCTGTCCTGGCTTGCTTGGAAAGACTGAATGCAGGCTGGGCAAAAGCAGAAGCTGCGCCAACTTATCACCCTCTGCAATGACCAGAGTACCCTGCAGAGACTGTACCATAATCTGGACATGGCCTGTGAAATCTGAGTCTACAATACCTGGTATAACTGTTAACCCTTTTAGGGCTGTGGATGCTCTCCCTATTAAGAGCCCCACCGTTCCTGCTGGTAAGGGCCCCTTGAAGGAGGTCCCCACTAATTGGACTCCCATGGCGGGGGTTAGTACGAGTCTGGAGGTGGCACAGAGGTCCAATCCTGCTGATCCGGGAGATGCGCGGGTCTGGATGGGAGCCGCATCGCCCGCTGGTGTGTTTGGGGGCCCACCGCAAGGGTGGACCCCCTCTGCCCGTTTTTTGAATCCTGTTCGGGGCGGCCAGAAAGGCGTACTCCCTGCGCGCTGAAGACTGACTTACAGTCCTCTGCGCGATGAGGCCCCTTGTAGCAGCGGCCGCACAGCTTAATGGCCGCACGCGGTCCGCGGAGGTGCTGAACGGCGGGCGGTTGATCTTTATTAGGGCAATCTCTCCTAAAATGTCCTGACTGGCCACAGCCATAGCACCTTTTTGGCCTTGCCCCCAAGGCTCCGGGGTCCTTTGCGGTTACCTGTAGGGAGCTGGCTAGCATAGCAGCCAACCCTGCATTAGTTAACGGGCTACCAGCGTCTCTGCAAAGCCGAACCCATTCTGTCAAGCTCTTCCCCTTATTCTGTGCCAGGATAACCTTACATTCCCTATTGCATTGCTCAAAAATCATCTGCTTAACTACAGTTTCCGCTACCCCTGGATCTGAGAAGATTCTCTCAGCCGCAGTCTGCATCTTTGCCACAAAATCCACAAAAGGTTCTGTGGGACCCTGGTGAATGCCGCTGAGTGAGGCCTGGGCTTCTCCCTCTCCTGTCAACTTTTTCCATGCCCCTATGAAACAGCGGAAAATTTGGGCGTAAACTTCCTGGGGGTATCCTGTCTGATTTTGGGCGTGAGCACCTTTCCCTAACAACATATCTACATTCCACCCGCCGTGCCTCCCCGCCGCATTCCTCGCTGCCTGCTCCTCAGCTAACTCCTCAAACCACGCTTTCCAATCGATAAACCGGCCGGGTGGCAAGCAGGAGCGAGCCAGCTGAAGGATATCAGCAGGTGTATGATTTAGGGTGGAGAGGTTCTCAACCATGTTCAGGGTGTAAGGGGCGTTGGGGCCGTACTGATGTACGGCTTGCCTCAGCTCCTTCAAGAGCTTGTAATCATAGGATTCATGCAGATTACGACCTTGGTGATTGATGATGACTGGGAACATTTCGGAGACCGGTTCGGGCTCGAGCGGTTGATAGCCGCCCAAAATGCCAAAAGGTCTGAATGTGGTAAAGGGGCTCCACTTCCAAAAATGCCTCCTATTGTCATTTGAGGGTGAAGGGCCCGGAGGGTCCACGTAGTCGGGCGGGGGTTCTGGGAGTTGCGAGGGGGGGTCATGGTCTCTACTCGTCATGGCCACTAGAGGGAGTCCTGTACAAGGGCCCCTTGCGGAGTCGGTTAAACCGTCCACCGGATGCAGGTGCTTCCTTAGGGGCGCAACGGTCGTTGCCGGTGGGGCAGAGGGCCGCGTGGGTGAGATAGGGGGTGCCTCTAGATCAATCAGCGGAGGCGCTTCCGGTCCCTCGTCTGCCTCGCTTTCAGAATCTGAGTCAGAACTATCAGAACTAGTACTCGACTCTGGCGGCTTGCCCTTATGGGTGCCCTCCGCGGATGAAACGGACTGAGTTTCTTGGAGCGCATGTCGCACCTGCAACAAGGCAGCAGGCGTGGTCAGGCCCATGGCCGATTCCAGCTCAAGTACAGCATGAACAGTCTCCCATATAAGGACCAGGACTGGGTCCAGACAAATGCCCGTTTGGCGCGCTCGGTCTATATCACGGCCAAGTTTCATCCAAGAGGGCAGGTTGAGGCTGCCAGAGCAGGGAAACCAGGGGGCAAAAGTGGCCACATCATCAAGGAATCGTTGGAGAGAACTTTTCTTAACTGAGATACCCCGCTGCTTCAAAAGGGTCTTTAAGGGGGTTAATAGGGGTGAGCTTTCAGACTGCCCCATGCTTGCAGTCGGCACTATCTCTTAATCACTCGGAGAGCTCTTCCGAGTCCCCGGGGCTACCTGAACGCCCACGGGCCCTAGTCCTCGCACGAAAAAAAGGGGTGCTTACCTTCTCGCGGTGATCAGTCACGGAAGTCAAGCCACGGATCCCGGGAGCACGTCTCCGTCGGGTCGAGGGGAACGCGAATGAGGGTCCCCGTACGGGCCACCACTTGTCCGGCGCTTTCTCCGCCTCGCCTCGAGTCCTCGGTCGGCCGGCGATGGGGACCAGAGAGATAAGGGGAGAGAGGGTGCGGACAATGTCTTACCCGACGCACTCGTGATCACTCTGGACTCGCAGCAGTGAAGCATGTAGGCTTTTAATGGAACTAGGCAATCATCCTCTTTACAGGTTCCGCCCGGGGCAAGACGCCTCGGGGGAGAACAACCTCGATGCGGCCGTCAGGCGCGGCTCCTTGTGGGCTGTCTCCCCGAGCTCTGCCCGGGAACTTTCTTATAAACCTTACGTATATCCAATGGGCAAACGCCACGCATACAAGCATGATTGGTGAATACAGAGGGTTGTCACATACATCACAAAGCGGAAGCAGGATGTGGGCGCCATCTTTGCACCACTCGATGGGCGGGGGGAACTCAAGGGCAGGCTGCAGCTTGTCTACTAGGCCTAATCCGGAATGTGGCTGCTCACAGAGTTGACTTTATGTTTTAATTATCCCTGTTTCTACATTTATTATCATTGTTTTCCAAGCAACTTGTTTTTCTCATAGAGCATGATCACTTCAGCAAAAGCAAACGCTAATGATGAACATGTCTCTCTGGCCTTCGAAGTATGTTCTGTTAAGAAAAACTAGTTTCTTAAAGTTTTGATTTTTTTTTTTTTTTTTTTTTTTCTTTTGGGCATCTGTAGGTATTTCCCCTTGAAGTCCTTTATTATGTGGAGGATTTGAGAAGTCCAATATTTTACTTTTAAGATATAAAAACAACTAGGTAACTTGCTCATATAGACCATGCAACTATTATCTTTTTTGTAGATTTCAAATCCCATATTCAAAAAACTGTGTCTCAAAAGTACTTTTCCTTTTGCAAATGACCCTTAGTACTTTACATTTCTTTAATAACAATTGTGCTTATAATGCTTATTGACCAGGAATAAATTCTTATATAGTTTCTCCTTCTAATTTGTGAAGTTCCATGTTATAATGTAACTTCATCAAAAAGGGAGCATCATAAAATTCATTCTATTCTGGATAAATTATGTTTGATTTTCTATAAATGGAACTTACATCTACTTATTGAATCCTAAGGGATATGTGTTGAAAGATGGCATTCTGTTCATGTAAATTCTCAATGGCAACAAAGTGTTCCCTATTTCATATTATAGTTACATTATACGATGCATTATAGATGTAATTCCTTCAAATATTCAGGTGTGTTAAAATTAAAACAACCTCATTTAAGGCATATTACAACTTACAGAGTTCTATCATATAAATTAATTCATTTCATTTTCACTGCAATCTTGATAAGTAGGCAGCAGTCCTTTTCATCTTTATATAGTACAATCAAGATGTGACCTCAGGAACAATTAGGGGACAATCACCCAAAGTCCTCTTGATGATGTGTCAGAATCAGTGTTAGACTCATGGTTTTCAAATACGTCCTAGTACCTTCCCTATTTAATGTTTTCTCCACTCCCATCTTGAAAGGACTTTGTCTAACAACAGGTTCTTCCAGTTCTGGTCCTTCGGGGAGTCAATGCCAGGAATTATCCCAAGATGTTAAAAAGTTCTTGCCATTTGTTACCTTCTTTCTTGCTCTCGATTATTCTTCAGCTGCTTCTCTGACTCCTGTTCAGAGACATTTTACAGTTGCACATATAAAAATACTTAAAATCAAGGAATACTGATATGTAATTAAGGATTTCTTTTAATCTGCTTACTAAAGACAGGGTTTAACCCTAGTATTCTATGGTTCAGTTGCATGGAATCTTTATTATATTAAAAATATAAGGAAACATGCCTAGATGCATATACACACATGACAATTTGAAGATTATAATACTATAACATCTAACCCCTTAGAATTTATGTCTGTATATCATAACCTATTTATTTAGACATTTGAAGTACTATAAAGTAGAGCATGCTGTAACTAACAACTTTGAACACTTAGTTTTTTTTTCTTCTTTGAAATTATTCTCATAGTAGAGATGTCTATAAATGATATTACTAGGTCAAATGGTAAAATTAATTTTTATGGCTCTATTCAAATAGCTTTCTCATAGAGTGATGGCAAATTACATTGCCATAATCAAATGATCCAATTGACTCACTAGTATTGCATATTATTAAACAGAAAAATGCCATTTCACAAGTTCATTAAATCAGAAAAATCTATTAATAATAAAACTTCATAACTCTATAGGTTGTTTAATACCCATTTTATGGAAAGTGCTAAGTGCTAAGACCCCAAATTCCAAACAGCAACTACATTGATCTTTCAAAATTCAAGTCCACTTATAGTAGCCCTGAATGATATCTTTCCTGATCCCATTAGTTTTATAATAAAAATCGAATCCCTTTAGTATGATATGCATGGCAGCCACTCTTCTGGGAAAAAAAGAAGGCTAATCTCTGGGTATTTCCAAATCATGTACTCTGTATTTCAGTCTTAATGAAATACTTAATATTCCTTTCTTATGGTTTTCATATATTCACCAATTTTGCATATTCAGCTATTTTATCCCTTTTGCAAGAATGTCCTTCTCCTCTCACACCCCTCTTTATTTCAGGTAGTTAATGCAGAAAGATAAAGTCCAAACTCTGGCAAATGCCTGGCACAAATCATAGAATATAAAATATTTCAATATTTATTTTAAAATTTCAAAGTTACACATTCACCAATGCTGATCATCTGGCTAAACAATTTAAATATAAAATTAAATCTTTTTTACTTTATTCTCCACATGAAAGGGCTCTCTGGCAGTCACTTATATCCTTTATATTATTACTGTATATTCAGTTGATTGTGAGGAGAATAATGGATGACCTCTTGTTCTTTGTAAACTGATTGTGTGTGGCCCAGGGCTAAGAATCATTGATCTGTTTTCAACAGGAATATATGAGAGGGATAAGTGAGCAGTTTCCTTCTGAGTTGGTTCTGCACCCTGTGGCTTCATTATTGTATTAGAAGTGAATTCTCAGGCACCTTTATGTACAACAACATACTCTAAAGATTAAAAGATGATGTAGTGGACTTCTACTGCTTTAAATTATTAATTCCCCGTCCACCAGAGTAGATAAGAGAAACTTGTCTGCAAGGTGTCTCAATTAGTTGAAAGATGATATGACAACAGGAAATTGTACCTAATTTGTAGATTAGCTAACTGTTACTAATTTACAGGTAAATTTTTGAATCACATAGACTGCAAATAAGATTTATTATATTGTCCTAACTAGAATTTATTCTAGAGCACACAAAGGACTTAATGATAAAGCTCAATAACCAACATGTTATAAAAATATGGCACTGTTGGGAATTGCTAAATGATTTTATAGGTATTTTTTTCAAGAAATAAAGAAAGTAGAATAAATTTCCCTATTATATTTGTATGAAACAATTAAGCTAAAAACAAAACAACTATATATTTCCTAGTTAGAAGTGCTTAGTTTAGAATGGCAGTATATTTCACTTTTAAACTAAAAAGGGCATTGTTAGGGCTATGTTCACCAGGCATTCCTTATAGATACTTTTTTATTTTCTGTATTCCTTTTTTTTATTAAATTCATGTAATATACTTTCTTTCTAAGTTAAACATTGTCAAATTCCTTTTGGTTTGTTCTTTATTACTTCTAAAGAACACAGTAAGTGCTCATAGATCCATGTTGTTATAATCCTGCTACTAAAAGTAATTATTTTTTTTTTTTTCAGGATGGTAACTGGTAACTTAAGACTTAAAAATTTATCTTTCGAAATCTTAATCTTAAAAAGCTACTTGTAATCATTTCCCTCCTCTAAATTCTAGACTAATTTAAACTCTTATATATGAGTTTGATGTTGTTTCTTTGTTTGTTTCAGCCTATGAATTACAGAACTGCCCAGATCCTCCTCCATTTCAAAATGGGTATATGATCAACTCAGATTATAGTGTGGGACAATCAATATCTTTTGAGTGTTATCCTGGGTACATTTTAATAGGCCATCCAGTTCTCACTTGTCAGCACGGGATCAACAGAAATTGGAACTATCCTTTTCCAAGATGTGATGGTAAGTTAACAAATTTTCTTGAGAGCAATTCATTTTTCATGTATGTAATAATGCATTAAATATTAAAATGAACATATTCAAGAATTCATTAATTTACTCAGCAAACATTTTTTGAGAATTTATTTTGTCAAACTAAGCCTATTTGGTATTTTAGGAATACACCAAATACCAGTAAATTAAAAAAAAAAAAATAGCCCTTGCCCTCAAGGATATTATAAGGGTAACAAAATAATAAATACAAACATTTATATGCAAAACCAAACACAAGTAGAATATTATGTTGAACTGCATATACAAAGAATGCCATGCATTTGGGATGGCAGCAACATTTAACTCCAGAGTAGTTACATTAAGCGGAAGGATTATAGGGAAAAAGAATGCTTATTAATTTTACACCAGATATTTTCTGTTGTTTTAACTTTTATAAAAATTATATATTACTTTTATATTTTGTTTTAAAAAATTGTTTTCATTTTTAGTCATCCTTGAAGGATATTCAATATGTTGATACTCAGTTGATACTCAGAAGAAACAGTATAAGCAAAGACATCATGTAGGACTAGTTTTAGGAAAAAAAAATAAAAGTAGTGTAGTTTAATAGTGCATGATGGTAGGGGTTTCTTAGGAGAGGTTAGAGATTAGGTTAATGGAGAATGGTGAGAGAGGAAGACCTGAACTTTTTGAATGTTCCTATTCTGAGGAGGGATCACTGCCTTAAAACCTCTGTGTGGCTATCAAATTTTCATGACTTATTAGAAATTTTTGCTGTATCAGGTTAAAATGAATAGATCAAGTTCTTCATTTATGAAGAATGCAATTGAAACAGGAAAGTTACTGTAAACCTGATATTCTAACACTATAAATACAGTACCTTTGAAAGAAAAAATAATGAAATTGCCAACCCTGTGGGCCTTTGAAATGCTAAATACTTGTATCCCATGGGGAAAAAAGGAAGGAAATCTAGCTGTGTTTGAATTTCTACTGAAGGAGTAAAAAAAAAAGTACATCAGTCGACTTTCTAAAATACACATTTCACTTCCATATTTTTCCATTTTTTATCATTATAAAAAAGAACAATAAAAATATTTAGCTGTAATTTTTCAAAATTCTGATCTTAGTCTAATACATATTTAATTACATATAAACATAGTTTTAAAAATTAAGTTAATAATACTAATTTAATAATACTAAGTATAGCAGTATCATATTTCATAAAAAATCTTTACTACTATTTCCCATTTAAACTCATGTTTATATATATATATAAATTACTTCATGTTTATATATATATATAAATTACTTCATGATTTTAGCCTGAATCCTTTGAATTCATATTTAGATGGTAGAGTAATATACCTGATATAAAATAGGATCAAATATTTGATTTCATTATTTTCTCGAGACCAGTTTTCCAGTATGGAAATTAGCACTCTGGCTTTGAAGTATTTTGTCACTGTGAAAATAACAAAATATATCTTTTTAAATAAAGTTTCAAGGTAATGCCATCTTTTCTAGTTACATGATGAGATATAATACTTTTATCATTGTATCTTTCTTCCTTCTAATAATGTCATAAACAGAATATAAAACCAAAACATAAAATTCATATCAAATTAGTTCATTGAGTAAATATTAAAACCAATTAAAGTGATCTTCTAGGAGTCACCTAATGTGTTTAATATCTTCTCCATACTGGATTTAATTCAAGAAAATTAAGCAGAGGGAATTATTTTAAAACAAAAGATGTTTTACCCATGAACAGTTATATTTATTTAAAAATTTAAGTCTGTTTCATGAGAATAACTGGGCAGTTTGTCTATTAGCGTCCAGTTAGACTGTAGTTAAGTTCTCTACAGGGACAGTAGCCAACTCTGTTGATAATCCAGTATCCTTTCTTAAAATTCATTTTATTCATCCGGACTCATTTGTCTTTTCAGGTGTGTGATTAGTATGGAGGGCAAGTGTACTGAAAAGAATCTTCAAAGGCCCCAGCCCCATAGACTTCCTAAGAATCTCAGAGATAAATGTAGATACTTTGAAGAACTTCTAGACATCTTTATTAAAAATTGACCAATTCAGGCAACAAATATTCAAGAATTCTAAGTCTTAAGGAATCAATCTAGAAATAGAATTCACAAGTATGTATTAAACTAGCTTTTATCTATAGGCAGAAAATATTTCTTATTATGTTACATAAGAATCTATTATGTAAAATTAGTATATTATAACCTTACCTGAAAAAATATGATCTAAAATGGTAATATCTATTGAAATAAATAAAAGAATATGTCTGAAAGTGACTTCAGAAATTCAAGATATTATTATTTTTTCCAGTAACATAATTACACAGAAGTCTCAGTTACAAAAAAGCAGTTATAATGGTTAAAATTTAGTTAAGAAGACAGTGGCTTACTAATTTTCTAATTTCAGTTGGATAATTAAATATGCAGCCACACTTACAAATATAGTTCAAAAATTTTAAATAGTTTTTTGAAATCATCACTGAAATATTTGTATGATATACTGTTAAGGACATTTTTACTTAAACACTGTCTCAGTATACATCACTGTAAAATGCATTAATATATTTAGAGCAGGGAACTCGTGTGGATAGAGCCAGTTATTAAAGTAACTAATAAGTTGAAATAACTGTGTTAGCAGCTTCCTTTAGATTGATCCATTTTATAAACAGAAATCAGTTTGATTTCACAATTAGCATTATAAATCCAGCCAGCCAAATGGACTATTATTATAAACATAACTTTTAAAATAAATGTTTACCAAATTGATTGGTAAATACAGAAAAAGATCTTTTCTAAAGGTTCAGATTAAAATGACTACAAAAAAAAACCAACTGTATTTTCCTTACCTGTATTCATCAGTAGTACTTTTAAAATCTCCATTACAAACAACATTTCCTAAGATAAAGTGTATTTCATCTCTTTACTGGAAAAACATCATGAGAAAGGCAAAGTAAGTGAAGGAAGAAATGAGGTCAGAAATTGCTAGGATGCTCCACGCATTAGGTGAGACTAAACATTCATTACTTGGACTCATTAATACAGCCAAGAGTTTAAAATTCATAAATATCCATATTAAATGTCTTCATTGATTGTTGAATGTTGTAAAATTTTTCTTCACCTCCTCAAAGTTTAGTCAGGAATCTTAATACAATCCTGGAAAAAACTCTCTATAAATTATCTATGATGCTCTAAAATGAAGACTTGAGGATTTATTAATTTAAAAAAAAATTGCACTGCTTACGTGTATAGGGAACAAAAGGATAGAACTCCAAAGGGTTGTTTTAGTGCTCCCTGAACTCTCCACATCTAGCTCCAAGATGAAATGAAGCCATCACATTGACCTCCGCTTCATATTGCTAATGCCTGCCACACCCACCAGCTAACTGATCTACCACCTTCTAGTACTGGCTTCTTTCAGGTCCAAGAGTCATGCATATATACTCTTCACTTTTTATATCTGAGCCACCTAAAAGCTTCATCTTCCCAAATAAAATTGATGTCAACTACTGAAGAAAACCTGCAGTGGCAATTTCAGGCAGTGGTAAGAAGAAGAGTTGGGTAGAACAGGAGTGGGGTGTAGGTTGTATTGATTTAAACAGACACTTAAGTAAATTTCTCTTAGGGTAAGGCATTCAGGTTAGGAATTATCTCCATTATTTTCAATAATGTTCATACTGGCTCTTGAATATGATGAAAATAGACAATGTAATCATTTTTACATACGTATTTTCCTCTGTAAAAATATATGCAGAAATAACTTGAGAACTTTCTCTTTATCTGCATTAACTATGCACAGGGACGCTTTCTCCCAAACTAAACTTCTCAGTTCATAATATTAGTGTATATTAGTGTATATATCTCATAATCAGTTGGTTGTCTTCATAGTTACACTTCAAGAGAATCTCCCAGGCAGCTGAGTAAGAAGCTGGCAGAAACCTTGTGGCCTGTGGGGCAGTATTGGTCTTGCCGGTTACTATGGTGTGCCCCGCCAGGCTTTATGATTGATCTCTACTTCAGGGTCCTCTTTGAACCTAACCACCAGGGAAGCGAAGGGGGAAGATGGATATACTTCATGTTGAGCCAGATCACACACCCGCTGGCTCTGTGGAATTAAAATGAGGCACCACCCAGATATGGATATCAGAATAAATCTTTGATGCCACTACAGTGAGAGAGAAGATATTTTTGGAACTAGATAAAGGACAGGCCAGAGGAAATTTGGCTCATTTTTTAGGAGCCTCTTTTTTCTTTTTTAATATCAAGACTACACAGCAGAATTTGACTAGAGAAAATTTTATGTGCACCAATAGAATATGATTATTTCATAACATATCATCCTTGTTCTTTTCCATCAAAGAACTTAAACAAGCTGAATTTTATACTTATTTAGTGTTTAATTGTTTAATACCTATCTCCATTACTCCCATACAGTAAGCTCCATCAAGGCAGTGACCATGTCTCTGTTGTATTGCTATATTCCCAGTTCTAAGCACACTACCTGGTATTTAATAGAATCTCGAAACAGGTCTTAGTTTCCTAGGACTGTCTTAAGAAACTACCACAGCTGGGACAACAGAAATTATTGTCTCACACTTCTGGGCACTAGAATTCTGAGATCAGTGTGTGTCAGCAGGACCACTGTGCTTCCACCAAAGTTTGTAGGGAACAATTTTTTCCATGCCTTTTTCCCGGCTTGCCAGCAATCCATGGTGGTTGTCATCTCTGTCATCACATGGCGTTCTCCCCTCTCTCTCTCGGTGTCCAGTTTTCCCTCTTATAAGAACCAGTCATATTCGATTAGGGCCCACTCTAATCCAGTTTAGCCTCATCTTAACTGATATCATTTTCAAAGATCCTATTTCCAAATAGAGTTCTGTTCAAGGGACCAGGGGTTAGGACTATTTTAGTTTCCTGGATGCTGAAACAGATACCATACAAAGGGTTGGTTTAACTATAGGAATTTATTGGCTCACAGTTTCAGAGGCTAGACGGCTTGCGACTTCCCAGGGCCAGTATGTTCTAGCTGGTCATCAGTCTTTGAAGTTCCTTGGCTTTTCTTGTCACTTGGCAATTCCATTGTCTTCCAGCTTCTGACTGTTCCACAGGCCTTTCTCTTTGTATCTGTCTGATTTCATTCTGCTTTTAAAGAACTGCAGCAATTCAAATTAAAGCCCAAGCTGATTAAGTTGGGTCACATTTTACCTGAAGTAATGTCTTGAATAGCTCTTACTTACAATGGGTCCACACCCACAAGAATGCTGAACAAAACTGACATGTCCAAACTAGGGTACACAACTCAATCCATCGCTGACTTGAACATACCTTTTGGGGGGGCACCACTCAATCCATCACAATATTTATTTGTTGAAAAAGTGGATAAATGATTGTTTGAATATCACAGATAAATAATGGCAAGGATAAGTGACTTGCTGAATATCATAGAGCTATTAAGTGAAATAATGATTTTCAGAAGCCAAGCATGTGTCCTACCGAGAAATTCCTCACTTCGTTTCCTGTGCCCTTTAGGAGGTGGATGCCATATTTTTGTTTTGTTTTGTTTTCATAATGAGATAGGCATTACTACATATCATGTAGTAATATAATGATATAATTCAACTTAAAAGCAAAAAAACAAAAGAGAAACTTTAGAGTTATAAACTAAAACCAAATAAACTAACTTCAATTTTTAAGGCATTTCAGCCTAATTGCTGAAATATGTTTATTAAATTGTTTTCTGTTTATTCTTCATTCCTTTACCAATTAACCAATTATTAATGATCTTTTATGTATCATAATATTAGCTAGGCAATGGGGATTAATGAAAGGAGGTTTGGATATTGTATGTGTGTGGGAGGGGGTGGTGCAAAATAGAGTCCTTGCTTGATTTCTGAGAAAGCAACTTTCTAACAGGGAAGAAGAGCTAGTAACTAAGTATATCCTTGTAATAAGTGAAACAGATTTGGTCATCTGGAGTAGTGTTGGCTTAATTTTGCTAGAAGTAGCCAGGATAGACTTGAAGGCAGCAGTGACATTTGAGTTGAGTTTTAAAGGTAGAAACGAATTCATCCTGGCTGCAAAATAGGAAAATAATAGTTGAGCTTTTTGTGCAGGAGGAACAATATGAAGGAAGTTTCGAGATGAGAAACAGTATGGCATCTTCAGGGGACAAGTAGTTTGTTGTGAAGATAGCACAGTGTGTGGCCCCATTTTACAGATTATAAATATCAGTATAGTCCAGGCCCTGACCTCACGGAAATGGAGGCTCCACGTGACAATTTGTTTTGCTGGGTTACAGACTCAGACCCCAAAACTCAGACTCCAAACACCACTTAATCATAATCATGCTCCACCATCTCCAAAATGTTCCCCAGAGTCCCTTCTATCTAATGAATTTCTCCAAGACTAAGGCCTGATTCAATCTCTTTAACACTAATACATTTGCTCTCTTTGAAATTAGTATGCATCAGTACAATTTATTTAGCAGTGTTGCATGTATCGCCTCATGGTATTTCATCAGAAATTATTTTGAATTGTTGTTAAACATTTATTTTTGTTGATCTTTTTATTGATTTGGGCCTACTCACTCCAGTTAAATTGTACACTTTTTGCAGCAAGTCTTTGAATGCCTCAGAAGGGTCGTGTAGTAAGCACTCATACCAAATCAGTTGACTTTTGATTTGTTTTCAAGTCTACGTATCTATGATTTTGATGTGATAGACCAGTAACCAAATGCAAGAATACATTTCGGATGATTCTACTAATTGATGATCATATCCTTTTTTGCATAAATGAAATAAAATTATTGCCAATGCAACATTGGATATGAATTTATTAAATAAAATAATAATACACTGAGTAGATACTGTTGTGATTACTCACATAATTGAAATCTTATAATATATGGAAGGGCTTCAGTAAAGCACCACTTCCATGATTTTATTCCATTTTATCAGCTATAGATTGTATAGAAATTTTAATCTTTGTTTCCAGGCAAATAGACTGTGATGCCACTCTTTTAGCAGCCTAAATAGGTTTTAAACGTGTGGCTTAAGAAAAAAATCAGTTATATATTTATGAATGATTTTTCACACAGTCCATTGCATTGGACTGACATACTTCAAACTGGCCATTAGCTCAATCACAGTAGTAACTGAATAAGGATTATCATTTTTTAATCATATGGAAATGACTTTATCCTGAAGGGATTTTGAAGGCATGGAGAATACATTAAATAAACTTAGATAACTTAGCTTAGAAGCATAATTCTTCTCAGGTTTTAAGACTGTAGGGGAATAATTTTGTTTCTGAAAAATATTTCAGAATTGTTTCTTATAATAGGACATTTTAGCATCAGGGACTGTAGAGATTTAGAAATATTAACTATGTCCTTTTTAAAACTGACTGCACTGGGCTTAACTTTTCTTTGCTTCCTTTTCAGCTCCTTGTGGATATAACGTGACATCCCAGAATGGTACCATTTATTCCCCGGGATTTCCAGATGAATATCCAATTCTGAAGGACTGCATTTGGCTCATCACTGTGCTTCAGGGTCATGGAGTTTACATCAACTTCACCTTGTTACAGACTGAAGCTGTTAATGATTATATTGCTGTTTGGTATGTGAAACTTTCAAGTAAAAACAATCTGTAAATGTGAAAAACTATTCTGATATCATTTACATGTCACTTATTTGTCAGATTACATATTTAAAATGAAGTAGCTATATGTATATTGGAAAGAAATGTATCACTGAAGTCCAGAGATAGAATAAACATCATGCAATATGTTTGGGTTTTGCTAAATGGTAGCTATATTCAGGGTTACTTTATATTATCCCAATATATGAAAATATCCCAAGATTATTTTAATTTACATATTGTGTGTTTTTTTTTTTTTAGTAGAACCTTTTAAAGAATTTGATGCTTCTGGAAATATTGAGGAAATGATTATACATGACCTTCCTTCTATTCTTTATAAAAGCTTTAGAACTGCTCTTCCCTATGATATGTGGGAAATAATACAGAGCTAGAGACCAGGAGATGGAGATTTATACTCTGACTCTAATTAGGCATGTGACTTGGATAAGTAACAAACTCTCCTTGACTAAATTCTCATATCTGTAGGAATTACTACACCTACCTTTGCTTTTGGAGGGGAGAGTTTATGGGGGAAGTAGGAAATAGTAATACTGTGATGCAACTACTGGGGCACTAGGAGGGGTGGGGTACATGACCCAGATTTGAAGAATGTGCATATGCTTTGGAGTAAACTGCCATGAAAGCTAAAGAGTAATGATGGTTAACAAGGCAGTGTGTGTGTGTGTGTGTGTGTGTGTGTGTGTGTGTGTGTGTGTGTGTGTGGATGTTTGGGGGAATTTGGTAAAGGTAAGAGTTGTTGTGGTTATTGGAAAGACTAATGCAAGGGAACATGGTAAGTTCAAGTAACCAGACAACTTCAGGTATGGTGTGGCTGAACTTTTGTAAGAATCTCCGAGAGAGAGTGAGAAGAGGTGACCTGGCAAGAGTAAGTAGGGACAGATAATAAAGGGCCTTATAAATCATGTAAAGTATTTGGGCTTTATCCTAAGAACAATGAGGATCCACTTAAGAGTTTTAAGCAGGAGAGTTATATAACCGACCAGATTTCAGTTACAGAATAACCAGTCCCATTTTGTGGAGAATATATTAGCTGAGAGCAAGAAAGGAGACTGTCTTTTGAGGCTATAGAAATAAGTTTTGGAATGAAATGATAATGACCTTAACTTGTGGTTCCAAGAATGAGGAGAAATGAACCTGAAATATTAAATTAACCATACGAAACTGCTGTTTCAAAATCAAAAACAACAATATAATTCCAGTAATTTCATGTGGTTTAACTTATATATTTAGAAGGTAAAATCAGAATGTGGAGTGACTATTGTCAGAACACCAATGAAAGAGAAAGTCCTAAACAGTCAATTTTGTGACTACTGAGCATCTTGCTATTTTAAACATAGTATCCAGAGGATGATTATATTTTATTCAGTTTTAAAAATATTTCAATTCAGCAGCAAAATTTCCATAAACTTCACTTGTAATTAAAATAGATGCCATTGAATTTTGACTTTAAAATGAGAAAATTCAAAAGGAAGCTGATAAATGATACTGCAGTCACTAAACGTGACTATGTTTCTGAAATTCCTCTGAAAAGGTCAGCCTCGGAAGTTAAGGGATGAATCTGCTCTACTTTTCTAGGTTACAGTGCCAGTGCTGAAGCCTGGAGCATGAAGGTCAGACTATCTGCTTCCATTAAGATCTAGTCCCACTGTATGGAGAAAACAGACTGTTAATTTAAGCTGTAACTTAGCAGAAGGCTATTTGTTCCAGTTTGCTAATGCTGTTGTTTTGCAAAATACCAGAAATGGATTGGCTTTTATAAAGGGGGTTTATTTGGTTACAAACTTCTCAGTCTTAAGGCCATAAGGTGTCCAAGATAACGCATCAACAATAGGGTACCTTCACTGGAGGATGGCCGATGGTGTCTGGAAAACCTCTGTTAGCTGGGAAGGCATGTAGCTGGTGTCTGCTCCAAATTCTGGTTTCAAAATGGCTTTCTCCCAGGATGTTTCTCACTAGGCAGTGTTCTCTTAGCTTCTCACAGGCAAACTCTGTACTAGCAAAAGTCTACTTTCAATAGCCGTCTCCAAAATGTCTCTCTAAGCTGCAGTAGCGAGTTCCTTCTGTCTGAGCTCTTATAGGTAGGGCTCAGTAAACTAATCAAGACCCATGCTGAATGGGCGGGGCCACACCTCCATGGAAATAATCAAATCAAAGGTATTACCCACAGTTGAGTGGGTCACATTTCCATGGAAACAGCCCAATCCAAAGATTCCAACCTACTCAACACTAATATGTCAGCCCCCACGAGATTGCATTAAAGAACATGGTGTTTTGGGGGACATAATCTATCCAAACTCACACTACTTTTTCTCTTTCCAGGGATGGTCCCGATCAGAATTCACCTCAGCTAGGAGTTTTCAGTGGGAATACAGCCCTTGAAACAGCTTATAGTTCTACCAATCAAGTCCTGCTCAAGTTTCACAGTGACTTTTCAAATGGAGGTTTCTTTGTCCTCAATTTTCATGGTCAGTTTATTTTCACCACACTGATTAAGATGGAGAAATTCTATTTGATCCTTCCTATGGTTGTCATATGCCTTGTGTCCATCTGAAGTCCCTTGACTTTGCCTCCTGAAGCCTGATAGGATTTTCTTGCAACTGATGCCAGAGTTTCCTGTTATCTTTCTGCTTAGTGATATCTTTATTATTTCACACCTTATCTTATCAAGTAGTGTTGTGTAATAAGTATTGGATTCACTCTAAGAGTTTCTAAATGAAACTCTGATATGAGGGGACCACTGAAATACATTTGATACCTTCCACAGATTTTCACACACATGTCTCCAGATGAAGTACTATGCCAAAGTCTATGTAATTATGGATTGGACGAAAGCAAACCTCTAATAATTTTGAGAATGAACTCTAAACAGTATGGTAAAAACAATATTGTCCATTATTTCTCTTTTGACCACTCTTGGATTTCCTTAGAATAAGAAATACAGTAAAACCTGATCAAATCTAAATACAGACATCAGACCAAACTACGGTTGAACCATTTCTTTCTCACAATTCTAAACATATCTAAAGTGTTTTTATTTAAATATTATGATTTTTAAACATTGTATACTTTATTTCTTGGACTTTGTATCTTTTTAAGCATTAAATGATCTTATAAGAATTTGAATTTTTTAGTGAGAATTTTACAAAACAATTTTAATGATTTACAAATACAGACATTTCAGTGTATAAAATCAATGTAACAACTTTAAAAGTACTGTTTTTATAATATTTTTTAACCTATAAATATAATTGCTGTCATTATTTTTTTTGTAAACCATTTAGCCTTTCAGCTCAAGAAGTGTCAGCCACCCCCTGCAGTGCCCCAGGCAGAAATACTTACTGAGGATGAGGATTTTGAAATAGGTAATTTTTTTATTATAATACTATTAGCACAGCCTGACATTTTTACACCCACTCCCTACTATAGTAGTTACTCAGACTAGTAAACGGAAAATTTGTCAGAAAAAATACCCCTAAATCAGCACTGGGTATTTATAAATAGAGGTCATGTATCAAATAGACATGTTTTTTTTTTTTTTTTTTTTCATCTCATTTTTTTTTCTTTTGCCGTCTGCATTTTGTTTTTGGTGGGGTGCATTTTTTTTTCTATTGCATTCATGAGTTCAGATTTTTCTTATGAATAAAGTTTTCAAAAATAGATTAAAGCAAATATTTGTGTTTAGTTTGGGGAGCAGGTCCATATACTTGAGGAACAACTTAGTCATTTGTGGCTAAAATAATAATTACTATAAAACTGACTTTTCATTGATACTGGAATATAATTGATATAATACATTTAATGATAATAGCTAGAAATTCTGCTTTATCATTTTATATTAATGGTCTAACTCATTAAATAATTATCAGATCACATTAAGAAAGCAGTTGTTGCATAGGCATAATTATAGTGACCCAGAATTTCTTAATCTCAATTAGAAATAACTTTTCCAATTGTCACACCATGTATCAGACCATTTGTCAAACCATGTGACCCATTTTTTGCTATACTTATAATGGCTTAGTTAATTGGAACATTGTACTAATTATGCCGGGGTCATGAATTAGCCCTCTCTGTGGATAAGTTAAAACTATTCTATTCTACATCTTAAATCCCAAAGATCTATTTTACTTTTTCTATTTTTATTTATAGTTTTTCACAATTTTATTTTAATTTGTTTGGTAATTTGGGGAGGGAAAAGAACATAAACGCATCAAACATGGAAAAAAAAAACTTGCCACATAATTTCCATATTGACAGTGTTTAAGGTACCATTTCTTTAAAATGAAGAACTGAAAATGTTAAAATTTTATTAAACAAACTAAAAATAATTACAAACATTGGTATTTTTGTCTGAAATGGCTTATACATTGACATAATGTTTTAAGTAGTATATAGTTAGTACATTAACATCATATGTCATAAAAACATAATTTCCAAGTATATTTTGTTGACTCTTTTAGGAGATTTTGTGAAGTACCAGTGCCATCCTGGTTACACTTTATCAGGAACTGACATTCTGACCTGTAAGCTCAGTTCCCAATTGCAGTTTGAAGGTTCTCTCCCAACATGTGAAGGTATGTACAGTTTGGTACTAAAAATATCCTTGTTCAACATGGAAAAATTTATTGCATGTATTGGTCTGCATTTAATCTCTATCTGAACTATGATCCTATTGCAATTAAAATGATATGCTAACAGAATTATCTAATTACATTTTCTCTTGTAGCTAGCTCTAGAAATTCAGTCAAAGCCACGTCAAATAAGAAATCATGTTTTTCCTAACAATTTATTATGAAAAACTTCAAACAGATAGTAAAGTTGAAAGAATTTTACAATGAACGCTTGAATATGTACCACCTAGGTTCTACCCTTAAAGCTTCCTTTACCATATGTCTATCCATCGGCTACTTTTCTATCCATCTATTGATCCATCTTATATTTCCGATGCATTTGAAGGTAAATTGTAGACATCAATACAATTTATTAGCTAGTGTTTAATATCTTTGCTTTTGATGTAAAATTTTTAAACAATGAAATATACCTATGTGGTACACAAGATGCACACTTCTCATGTTTTTTACATGCCTTTAAAATATATAGACAATGTACAATAACATAGATAATACAAAAATAGAACAAGACTTGAGGCTGAATCCACTGATTGAACTGGTTAGACTATAAATAGATCACTTTAAAATAGCACTTTAAAGACAACACTATCAAGTACCATTGCAAGGAAAAAAACTTGAAAAAGTATAAATAAGCTAAAATGGCTCAAAATTAAAATTAATATTGGTTTGCCTATCAAAAATGGTTTCAAATTAAAAGGTGTTTTTTTTTTTTTTTTTTTTAATGACTTCAAAATAATGATGCAAATTTAGTGCCTTTGAGGAATGGACCACTCCCCTGTGACAAGGAATCTGAATATTATCTTTCACAAGGGAGGAACCCAAAATTTGTTGGAAAGAGCCCAAAATTGAGGAAAAGATCCAGAGTCTCAGTTTAGGTTCTCTCAAGTGACCTTGGGCAAGTCCCTAATGCCCTGGACATCAGGGGTGAGGAGGATAGTGTATCTGCCTTATTATAAGATCCTTGTAAAGACTCAATGAAGTAATGTATGTTAAATGATTTTTCACATTTAAGTGTTTTATAATGTTAGTAATCTGCCCTATTTGGGGCAATTTTATTTGCATTTGCAATGGTAACTGACCTGGTTTTGCAAATGCCTCAATTTGTGAGTTGATTCTTTTCAAATGTCTGATAACTTTTATGTTCTCATTATGTAATGAGACAGAATCTTAGCTACCCTGAGCAAGGGAAACAGTTTGCACCATCTGAAAGAAATTTGGTATGTATTTTGGAATAAATTACTATTAGATATTCTTAGATGATTTCCAAGATGAATTTAAATTTAAAATTGTATCTAAATGAGCGCTAGTGGGTATAGGGAATACCACACTAGAAGATAAGAGACATCTTGGTCTGCTCTCCAAACTCTATTTAAACACTAACATGACCCAGGCAGTTAGGCAAGCCACTGAAATTCTCTGCCTCTTAATTGCCATACTTAAAAGTTGCTTGCATTGTTTACAAAGTCTGGAAATTGAAGTAATTATTTTGTTACCACAGCAATCAGTTATCTACTTACAGATTTTTTCCCCTCTAAGGTGGGAGATACCATTTGATATAAAAATTAACTGAGGCAAATCTCCAAACTTTTACGGCACATTTTGATCAAATCATGGCCTGAAGTTTCTCAGAATAGACTAATTTAAATAAAGGCGGTCTTAGTTGGTAAGTGAAGAAAAGCATAAATATTTATTTAGCATGCTGCCCCAAAACAAGACATCTGCCTTTATTATGTTGTCCTTCTCAGATTAACCTAGTTTTTATTTAAATGAAATTAATTCATGACAAGCCAAGAGCAGAGTAAATCAGCCCAACATTGGCAACTTTCTGTAAATTACTTCAATTCTCACACACATTTGCAGGAAACTGTCTAGGCTCTTCTGTACTCATCCCCATGCTGGAGATTCCCGTGCCCTATTAAACTCATGGCATTTAGGATAAATATTAATCTCTTAAATTTCAATCTAGGGGTAAATTCCTTTAAAATATGAACTGAGAGTTTTCTTAGATGTCACTAAACATGTCATTATTTTAAAAAGGAAACGGAGCTCAGGTATCTTCTACCAAATAGATAAGCACTAAGCATTAATTAAAATTTTTCAAGCACCTTTTCTATGACTTGATTGATTTGATTGGGCTCAAGTGGGGGCTAATTCCCCACAAGTTCTTGATGAAAAATTGTTAGCTTTTAGTCATAATTCTTCAAGTGCCACAACCAAATTTTTAGATTGGCTTTGAAAATTATAACAATTTCTTGGAAAGTGATGGGAGTAGATTGTTCCTCTCTAGGATGCAATTATGCTCAGATAAATATTACCCTGTAAGATACCTATCTCAATTTAGAAAAACAAAAACAAGCAAACAAAAAAATTGAGTGAGAGATATCACAAAAGCAGCATTTCTGATGTTAAAGAAAGAGAAGCATTTCAAAAAGTAAAGAGCAGTGCTAACCAAGATTTGGAACCGTGAAAATGCATGGAGTGTCCAAGAAAGAGAAAGCAGCTCTTGTAGCTTGCACTTCGGGTGTGTTTGGGGGAAGTGATAGTGGGAAACCCAGTGTAGGGACAGATATTCAAAAGTCTTCAATGTTATTTTGGCATCATCCTACAGACAATGGTGGTCCATGAGTGATTTTGAGAAATGTAAGAGGATATTCATTTTTTTAAAAATTAGAAACACAAATTTTAAATGAAAGAGAATCAGTGACCTTCTGATAATGACTATTCCTTTGGAAAGCAAAAGGAGGCCACAGAAAAATGTCAGTCTAGTGACAGCTTTCTTCTGTGCATGTATGATAAACATGCATTTTTAAGTGATCCAAATGACAACTTTCCCTAGTTGTTTACAGAGGTTCTCAGTTTTCATGATTCTTTTGTAGAATGGTGAAACTAGGGATTAAACTTAATTTTTTATAAATCCTAATGTTTGACTTACTGCTTTTGGTGAAGTTCTGCAAGGTGCATTAAATAATAGGCTTTTGGTTTTAAGCCAGCTGGACAGAGGTATTTTGACACAAAGTATAAAATAAATGTATTGGGGTTGCAAGTTCATTTTAGATGTGTTTTAGGTAGGAATTTCAACCAGATGCTTCCCTGTGGTGGGAAGTTTCCAATAGTCCTTTTAGAAGTCTCAGTGTATTTTTTAATGTATGATTACGCCTAGAAAAATGAGCAACTTATCCGTAGGAAAGCCCGCAGTCATTTCAACCCTTCCCACTGTAAGTGGGTTGCTCCTAGAAACAGTTTATAGGAATGAACAGGAAGGAATAGAGACATATGAAAGAAACAAGGGAAACGAAATGAATCAAAAACACTTTAGCTCATGGAAACATATATAAATTTGATTTAAAAATGTATTTCTGAAAAAAATATTTTTGTGTTGTAAGAAAAATGAAACAAATAATTTCACTTATATTTTCATTATCTTCTCTAAAAACCAAAAACAGCATTTTAAAAATAGAAGGCTAAGCATAGCTATGCTTAAGATTCCATTTCTGCTTTGTAATCACTGCATTCAAGCCCTGGAATGTGGTATTGGTTCTTCAGGTAGATTTTAGCAAATCAGCAGAATGTTTCCTATTTCTAGATGGTCTGAAGTTGCAGTGTCATCTAATAAAAAGAGCTGTAATGACAAAACCTCAGTCTCTCTCTCTCTCTCTCTTTATATATATATACATACATGTAGGGGCAGATAGATTTGCTAAATATTTTCTTAAATGTAGTACCACAAAAAGTCATGTGCTCTGGTAGCATGTCAGGCAAAAGGCGGACATATGGTTAAGCCATCCCCAAGTCCTTATGATGCCTCTGCCTATATAGTGCTTTAGGTTTAAGAAAAATATTTACATCTATTTGATATTAATTAGAGCCCTAAGGGGTAGGTATTGTTATCCTCGATTTACATCAAAGTCAAGAAAAGTTCTGGCTCTTATTCATAAAGTCAACACAGGTCTGTGGAGTTTTAAAACCTCTAGGTTTTGCACTATCCATGCATGTTTATAGATACAAAATCTGGCTTATTTTATTGCTTTCATTTTTTTATTGATTTTGAAATATGAACAATGAATGGGCAAAATATCTTTTTAATGTGATTTTTACCAACATCACGGAAGAAAATAATACTAAATTGTTTTAGGCTGTGTGCGTGCATGTTATGATTATTTTTGTTCATATTATTTGCCATTAATTTATCATATGTAAATATTTTAAAGCTCTGACCTAAGATGTGTATTTTAAAGGGTTATGTGAAATGTTTCATCTTTATTCTTATGCCTAAATATTTTGTAAATTTTAAGACACATACCAATTAGAATAGTGAGTAATGAAAGAATATAGCAAAAAAAAAAAAGTAGTAAATTATAAGAGATGTTAACTTGAATCAAAATGTATTTTATAAGCTTGACTGATCTGTTTGAGAAATGTCTTTATTTTTGAAAGTATGAATCAATAAAGCATATTTTTTAATTAATTAAAATTTTTAATTTAATTAATTAAAAGGAAATAACAGATAAGACATATCTCCTTTTGTAAATTTATTTTTTCATTAAGGAAAAGGTGATCATCTAACTTATTAAACTCAATAAATAGTTTTGTTACACCTCTGTTTATGAACCATTGCCAACAAGAGAAATATTTTTCTCTTAATAGTGCCATAAACTATTGCTGGATTTTTTAATTTACAAGTGAAAGTACTAGTTAAGGGAATCTTAATGATTTTCTTTTTGCATGTTCATACCTATGGAAGTAGTTGAATGAGGAAAAAAGAACGGAGAGGAAAATTTTGTCAATATATTCATATCTAAATGATTCATTCACTATAAATCCTTTTGTTAGACATCATTAATCCTACTTTATATAGTAAGAAAATGAGGTGTCAAGTGAAGCCCTGATTCCAGCTGTCACTGATTCATTCTCTTGCTCCTGTCACAAGCAATATTATCAAATTATTACATCTAATTATTGTAGGTCATTGACATTAAGTTTTAGTATTCTAAGTATAATAAAAAACAGAAATAAGTATGATTCTCTTGTTTTTCCATAAAATTCCACAATATTTTTATAATGTTATTTTGAAATTGTGAGGGCTTGCCTGGTAGTTGAGTTAGAAAAACCTTTTATCCTATGATTAAATCCACAATACACCTGGCCCCAAATTGAGGTATTTGAGTGATGCATTGGCCAAAAGAATGTGCAAACTCAGCTAATTGTGACTGCGGAGTGAAAGATACTTGATGATATTAACCTTTCCTACATCAGTACTTCCTGCTTCACTAACAAAGGACAAATCAGCAGAAGTAAGCAGTTTGCTTCGCCCCACCCCCACTTAAAATAATGCTTTCAAGTTCAGCGTTTCTTCTCAAGTCTGCAGCTAATGCAGGTTGTGTTCCCCTATGATCAGTTGTGTGACCTTGGGTCTGTGATTTAATCTCTTTAAACCTAGGTTTCCCTAGAGTTAAAATGGATCTCTTTCCCTGCCCCCTTTCTCTCTCTTTCTCACACACATTTCCATATGTATATATGCATATATATGTATGTATATGTGTGTGTGTGTGTGCATGCATGTATATATATATAAATTGCCTTTTAAATCATAGTATAATACAAAGCATTAGCTAGTATTATTCAGTGTTGCTCTTCTGCTGTTTGGCACCCTGTATTAAACGTGGTCAGTGTTAAAGAATATTTTTTTTTCTTTTTCTTTGCTTGTATATACAAGATAGAATCTATGCCATTATAGTTGAATTCATTTTAAGACAAACTTTTGACAGTACGTTTCTCTTTAGCACAATGTCCAGCGAATGAAGTCCGCACAGAATCATCTGGAGTAATACTCAGTCCGGGATATCCAGGCAACTACTTTAACTCCCAGACGTGCTCTTGGAGTATTAGAGTGGAACCAAACTATAATATTACCATCTTTGTGGATACATTTCAAAGTGAAAAGCAGTTTGATGCATTGGAAGTATTTGATGGTAAGATTTTTTTAATTTTTATGACCTGTACATAAAGTAATAAAAACACTACTATAATGTTTTTAGTAACACATGGACTTGAATACATTCTTGAGTTAAATGATGTTTCCCTCCAAACAAACATTGCATTACTCTGGGAATTGTGCGTTCTTAGAGATAAAGTAGTCTAAAAACATTAATGTATTATTGTCAATTTTGTGACTTTTTGAACAATTAGAATACTTAATGATTCATTCTGAAATGTATTGACTTTATTTTAATCATTCTTTAATTCTTTAGTGTGGGGAATTAAAATGGATGATCTCAAACATCTCTCCCTTTCTCTCCTTTTAAGTATTACATTGATTCAGAAGATATTTTAGGAAATTTAGGAGGCCTAGAGGTATTTTAATCACTATCAATAATTGTTTTACTAAAATATGTAAAAATAATAGTTCATAGAGATTTCTAGATGATATAGTGCTAGAAGATTATTTTATTCTTTAATGTAAAATTTGGAAATAAAACTGAAATACAGTTAACTGAAGAGTTGTTAATCCTGTTTCTAGCTATAGTCTTACAATTTTCTTAGAGAATTTGGAAGAACATTTTAATATTATTAAGCTATGCTTAAAAATAATGATTGTGGTTGAATTGTTAATTTCAAATGGAACTGAACTTAATAGTTTTCTTTGAATAGAAGCATCATCAGAGACCAGAAAATTAGAACCAAGATATATATAATTACTGCTGTTCATAATAACAGGGTTTTCACATGCCAATGATTTGTCATTGAGTTCAGATAAATCAACAATCAATTCAGTAAAAACAAATGTAATTCATTCTTTGGGGTTCGTATGTGTTTTACTGACTTGATAAACTATAACAGTCATATTTCTTGTATGGTTAGACACTGCATGAATCAGTTTATGTATTTCCAAAGATGAACTACTAAATTGAAATTATGCTCACATTTATATCCCTGGAAATAGAGGACTGAAGAAAATATTTTTAGTTTTGTAATTTTTTTAAGTATACACTAAAACCGACATACACTTGTGAACATCTTAGTCTTTTCAATGCATAGAAGTGATTCATTAGCCAAGTGCAAATATCGGGCTTCCAATGTCTGGCAGATTCCTTCCTGGAACAATTAGGTTTCATAAAAATATTTAAAAGGAAAGCTATCTATATCTATCTATCTATCTATCTGTCTATCTATCTATCTATCTATCTATCCATCAATTGTGCATATTCCTTTGTTTCACATTACTTGCATTGGAATTGAGCTGGCATTAGTTCTATGTCTCTTAATTTCAGGAACAAAATCATTATCAATAACTGATGCACTAATTGCATTTAATTTGATCTAAAATGTGGAGAGATCACTATCATTTAAAACAACAAGCAAAGTAGACAATAGAGACAGTCTCATAACAGTTGCTGTCAAAATTATCAGAGATCTATGACTAGGTTCATTCTAGTCTCAAAGATTTTTCTGTAAAATGAAAGGTCAGAGTTTTAAATGAACATTTTTTTTAAGCGGTGGCATTTTTGTCGTAGTAAATGTCATGTTCATTGCAATCTTTTTTTTTTTTTGGTGAGTCAGAAGCTCTTTTATAACTCATAAGATGACTGAAAAACATGTTGAGTATATTGATTTAAACTTTATTAGCCCAGGAGACTATTACTCTCCATGGATCAAGTAGTAGATATTCTGCAGTTTTTAAAAATAGTATTTTAAACATTATGGAACTCAGTTTATTCAGGAAAAAAATCACAAAATAAAGGTTAAGGTGTTCACTGGTAAAATATTTAATATTTTCCTCCTTGGTAAAATCAACTACTACTCTCCATTATGGCCATGCTGCTTTTCTATACATGCCTAGTTGGATGTGAATTTTTAAAGAATATTCTCTTTAGAAAAATGTTAGAGAAAGAGATCGTATGGAAAGGGCTGAAGGATGAGAAGTTAGTTTAAGAACACTCAAAACTTTCCTCTGGGGTTCTGTTATCAAAAATGACATCTTAAAATATCAAAGTGGAGGTTAATTTCCCAGTGGCATTTTATTTTAGAATATGCATTATCGCTTACAAAACAATAGCAAAAACAAGCAAGCAAACAAACAGAAAACACCTTTGTCTTCTTCAGTTTTAAAATACAATTGTCCTCTTATAGCACATCTTCTTGGAAAATTACTCTAGGACAAACTTTCAAAATAAGATGTAACATTTCTCTGATTTCCCTTCGCTCTAACTAGACTGAACATTGCCTTGCTCATCTTTAATATACTAGTTTTATTTGGAAAAATCATTAAACCTGCTCTGGTTGGGAGTTACACAGTGAATGAAATTATGGTTTCTCAATATCTTTGCAAGAATATAAAAATTCTGTACATAACTCTCAAAGGTATGTTTTGCTTAACTTGAAAATTTTGTATTAGAAAAAGCAACAGGGGCCCCATTCTCCCACACTATAATGTATATTCTGAAAGTATATTGTATAATGGAGGAAAAGCCATTAAAACTTTTAAGACTATGAGGTAGGGTTGAGTTCACTTACAGATAATGTAAATCAGATTCTGAAGCTATTGATGCAACTTCCATATTCAATATAGCAATTTATCTCAATAAATAGCATTTAGTTATGATGACAGTAATCTTATCTCCAAGGGCAAGAGTGTTGCTCTTTGACTTTACACTGCAGCTGCTTTTATTAACTATGTATCAAATATTAATTTTATTTTATGTTTTTTGAAAATTTTCAAACATATAGAAAGATGTAAAAGTAAAAATATAGATTATGGACCCATTACTCAGGCACTGTATTTTAAGATTTTGACAAACTTTTGTAGACTCTGTGTTTTCCGATAAGTAAAAACATAACAGGTAGATATAGAGGCCTACCCCCACATCCAATTCTTCTCCTTCCCTCTCCTGAGGAAATTATTATCCTGAAGTAGGTGTTGGGTATATCATTCCTATTTATGGTTTTATAATTTACTCTGCATCTCCATCTCTCTCTCTCTTCCTAATCTGTTTATCCATCTATCAGACAACTATTTATCGGTCTTATGATCTATTGTCTATCTACCATCACTCTCCCTTTATCTCTATCAGTCATCTATCTACCATCATCATCTACCTATCCACATATATAGATGGTCGTTATTTTGAAATTTTACATAATTGCTATCATATTTATCTGCAAATTGATTTTATTTTTCAGTCAACTATATGTTATCTTAAGAATTACCCATGCTGATACAGTGTATATCTGGTTCACTAATTTTAAGTGCTGTTTAGAATTTCTTTTCATGGTACTTTCATTTTTATTAAATTCCAAACTTCTAGTTTAGATCCAAATTTTGCTATGAGAAACTGTGGCAAAAAATATTTTTCTATATAAATAGCATGTGTGCACATATTCTTGAGTTTATATCTACTTTTACTGGATATACAAATTGTTCTCCAAAGAGTTTGTACTAGTTTACACTTCCATTAATACTGAATGAAAGCTTCCATTTCCCCACATCCAAACAAAATTGTAAATGCTAATGATAACAATTACTTTCATTTATTTTCAATCACTGTTATTTTATATACAAGGTTCTTTTGATTTAATTATTATGATTTTAATAGCAAATGCATCTGAATTATTTCTGTAGTTTATTGTTTTATTTTTATAAGGACTATATTTGTTGCTATATTCATTAGGGATTATTTGTACACTTTGGAAATGAATAGCTGGATATTGTACTTTTAGACCCCAATTTAATCAAAAGCTGAAAGTACCATCTGCATTTCATGGGTGCTAATTCGTATCTATATTTCTGTTTTTCTGTTTCATGTAGGTTCTTCTGGGCAAAGTCCTCTGTTAGTTGTCCTAAGTGGGAACCATACTGAACAATCAAACTTTACGAGCAAGAGTAATCAGTTATATCTCCGCTGGTCCACTGATCATGCAACTAGTAAAAAAGGATTCAAGATTCGTTATGCTGGTTAGTGAATGAAATTTAAATTTAATATCAAAGTGTTTTTAATTCATGTGATCTGCATTTCATAAAGATTTTTGGTAGAGATAGATAATATGAACCTAATTTCTGAATAGTAATAATTAATTGCAATGGAAATAATATAAGAAATTACTCTGTCATTAGGAAAAAAAACTATTTGTTGATTAATAATTTTAAAATATATTGTAAAAATTATATACCAGTGAATTGCATACCATGGAAAGCAAAGATATTTCTCAAAAGTTAAAGGAATAAACTCAAAATAAATATTAAAATATTTTTTAATGTTAAGGGAACAAACAAAGAGAAAGTTAGTCACATTGTTATTAATTTTACAAGTGATAATAATCTCTTGCTATTAATAGTATATCTTTTTAGCTTTCTTTCAATCTATATTTATGTCTACAGATACACATGTGTATGTATATGAACACACACACATGTAATAAATATATAATCATTTAATATATATATATTTCCTCATCAAAATTTAAATTATTTCCCCTTTCCCTATATATTGTAATCATTTTCTGCCAGAAGTTATTTATATTAATTAAGTCAATATACTTATGATGTTAGATCTTTATATACAATTGTCAGTATGATCTGACCCAGAGCTACTGTTATATT
This sequence comes from Choloepus didactylus, assembly GCF_015220235.1. Lineage (NCBI taxonomy): Eukaryota > Metazoa > Chordata > Mammalia > Pilosa > Megalonychidae > Choloepus > Choloepus didactylus. The sequence continues at coordinate 42,191,149 of NC_051326.1, forward strand.
GCCCTCAAAAAGCAGTAGGCAATTTTAATTCCCAAAACATTTTAATTACTAAGCAGTGATCTCTAATTTTCTTAAGATCTCACTCACCAAAATCCCATAGTAATAACTGAGGTGTATTTCCCTAATTAAGAGGTCCATTTTACACATTTAATTGGACAGTGTATCTTGACGGAGGGTTTCTTATTCCTGTGTTGGTGTGTTTTACATCGCCAGTGATGAACATCATGAAGGCGTAACAGGAAGGAGTCCTATAGGTTGTAAAATTAAGACTCAGCTCTCTCTAATTGGTAGACATTATAAAACGGTGAAAAATATGAAAATTTTGAAAACACTTTTGACATGAGGACAATTGAGTTGAATGAAATCCAGGCATTTTTTTCCTCTGTAAAATTTAATAAAATCTACCTGGATATGAACTTTTTTTTCCTTCTTTCAAACTAGCCATCCCAAAAGCTTATCAATGAAGAACTTGTGGTTGAGATCACTTCCCCTAGAAAGAGTTAAGAAGAACATTAAAGCAATGATTGGCTTTGTATTCATCATATTCCTTGTTTAGAAAAGTAAATCAATAATCAGACTTTTAGATTTACTCAAATTTACTTCTGAAATGCAAAATGAACTGTGCAGGAAATGTCATGGTAAACATAATTTATGTTGTTTTGTTTGTGGCAAATTACTTAGTAGTCTGGTTAAATGATTATGCCTTGAATTCTGGGAATAATTGGTGCATCTTTCAAAGTATAGTTTCATTCACCATAGTGTAAGAAGATTCTTTTGTTCAACTGTATCAGAAGAGTAAGAAAATGAAGAATTTTGGAGAAGACTATAAAGTGTTTTTGTTTGTGGTGATTTATACATTACTAAAAACTTTAGATCAGTGATTAAATAAAGATATCCCTGAAATATCCAGAAGTGGGCAAAGGTGATGTGGTCTTACACATGTAAATTATTAATCGTCTAAGAGTAAGAGAAATATAATTGATCCTAATATACAAAAAAAAAAACAAAACAAACAACCAAAAAATGCTGGTTCAAGTCAATGTAATAAACTATGCTATGTGAATGCTGAGTTAATAATTTCCTTCAATAGTAATTGAAGTGAATGCAAACTTCAGTTATTAGGAGAGGGAAAAATAGGGACTGGATTGGCATACACATCTCAGGATATCTAACTGTCCCAGTCTTCTCCCATCCAGGATACCTGTTTTACTATTTTCCTCCTATACCCTTTCTTTTCCAAGTCATGGCCAGCAGAGTGTAAGGATTTGATATTGGTCTTCTAACATGGCCAGGAATTGGGCAGGCAGAACCCTATGTTTTAATCTTCCTCTCTGGACCTCTTTACGTCTTGTTGAGTTAGGAAGAAAGAGTTATCTTGAGAGCCTGCTGGTAGAAGAAACATGGTAAATAGAAACAAGAATTGTCAGAGTTACTGGACTTCACAGAGTTAGGCAATCATCATGTAGACTGTATCCCTTAACAGGCTGAGCTATCATAGAACCACTGGCAATACCCAAAGAAGAACTGAGTGGTCTCACTGCTTGTTCAGGGGTATATTCAGACTTCAATCTTATCTCTAACTTTTGAGTATGCTTTCAGTATTCATTCTCCCTATTTTCATTATATTTTATTACTAGCACAATGATTCTGAGCAGTTGGTATTCAGGGTGGCTAATTATACCCATACCTTTTCTAAACTGAACATTTTGATTCCTTCAGAACTTACAAGAATTTGGTCAAGACAATTAGAGGTGGAAAATGACATGGCCAATGGAACAGTGAATTAAGAGCTGCTTACAACAGTTAATGGATTTAAACTTAAGAAAAATCAGTTCCCAACCCCTCTCCCCACCCCACTGCTGCCTTTTTTTTTTTTTTTCCCCCAAAATGAAATGGTACTTCAGAAAATCGTTCCAGCTGAGGATATTCTCTGAGGAAGCTTCTTGTAAAAACAGAGTTGACAATTGAATCCAGGCACACAGACATTGCTTCTGGCCAATGTTATGATATCAGCCCTTCCAAAGTTTCTTTTGAATTTATTTCTAAGAAAAGTCTCAACATTAAACATTCAGACCATCTATTTGTGTGCTTTGTATATGGAACCCCCACAGGGAGGTGGTACATTTAAAACCTCTTCTTTCAAAAGAAAGGGAGAGTTTCTAGAACTTCACAACTTTCTCTTCTTTGTTGTTTTAATTCATCTGAAAAGAGTTCATTGGATTTTATGCTGTAATGAAGTGAGCTTGTAAGGATAAAATTAGGTGTTTTCTTTACATATAAGATGCAGAGCCTTTTAACCTTCAAAACTTTGTGTTCTGTGTAGGTGACACCATGCTGTTTTAACAAATGTCTGTCTCTAATTTTAAAGTTTCTCTATAATGGAAATGATTAAAAGTATTGTAAGATTTTTATTGACCTGAAGTAATGCATTTTCTTCAAAGATTTTAATCAAATACCTTTTGGTAAAAAGAAGCTTTATATCTACATTATAGTTCAATTTGCAAGGCCCATGTAACGACAACACAAAAAGTTAAAGGCCTTGATTGCAAGCATGTTATAATCTAATTTCTCACTTAATGATGCTTTCAAAAATGTTGAGACTGTTTTGGTTTAAATATGATGACCAGAGCAGTACCTCATCATTTCTTATTCTGGTGATTGACAAGCTCATTTAAGTGGGTAACCCGACTTAACAGAGATGTGTGTTGTGTGTGTGTGTTGGGGGTGGGGGTGGGGATCTAAATTACAAAATAAAAGATTTGGCTCTTGGCTTTAGATTTTTTGGATACTTTTTAGAACAGTATTGGTGCTTATTTCCCACCTTTAAGAAATAGAGCTATTTCATTTATATCACTCTTACCAAGGGAAATTTCCACTTGTTTGCTTGTTGTTTATTTATTTATGTGTGTGTTTATGCCTTTAGCACCTTACTGCAGTTTGACCCACACCCTGAAGAATGGTGGTATTTTAAACAGGACTGCAGGAACAGTTGGAAGTAAAGTGCATTATTTTTGTAAACCTGGATATAGAATGATTGGCCACAGCAATGCAACTTGCAGACGGAACCCAGTTGGCATGTATGAATGGGATTCTCTGACTCCACTCTGCCAGGGTAAGAAATGTGCTTTTCATCCCCAGCCATGAATGCAATTTATTGTTTTCATTATAATTTCTCTCTTAAAATTAGGGAAGCAGTGACTCCAGATAAAAGGTATTAAAAAAAAACTTAACCGTTGGTTTCTAAAAGTACATATTAAGCTTTCCGCTGACCATGTAAACATTTCTGACATTTACACAAAGCTTGATTTATTTTTATAGCCTGAATTCAGAGAATGATTGAACATCCACTTGACATTGGGTAGAGTTTTTCTAGCACTTACTTGTACTTCATCCTGAAATAAAAATGAATCATTGGATTCATATTAAAAATAATTATTTTTGACAGTTGTATTAATTAAAAAAATCAATTACTAGAAAACTCATTTTCTTTATTTTACTTTAAAAACCCATTCTTTAAGCCATAAGTTCTACATTTAATTTTCTTTTCACCATATAAGTCTAGGGATTGATAAAGATGGTTTCAATAGTTCATGCCTCATTTTGCATTTTATCTGTCATGTGGATAAAAACCAGGTTTTTAAATAAGGCATTTTAATTTTAATTGAAGACTTGGAAATCATGAAATTTTCATAGATTTTTCTATCAAGGTTTATATTCATAATGAAATGTATTGGTCTTTGAAAGCTAACTATGATTTGTATATGCAGTCTTGAATTAGCTTCCTTTTTTCCTTTTTTCATTAAATATCAGATTTTTTGATCATTAGACAGAAATAATACTTATCACATTTATTATATACATTTTAACCATAAGAAGTTAGTCATATACTTAGCTTCTATTATTTATGTTTTACCTCCAGAAAATCTTCTTTAATATAAGATAAACATGAAAATCCAAGTAGCTTGTTTCACTGGGAATGGTGATTTTTTTTTTTTCTTGGAAGAAAAGTACTTTTTCTGTTAAAACAAAAAAAATACTCTTGTGACTCTCTGTTTATAACATAGACTCTATTGCTGAAGAGAGCCTGCCTTCAGCTCAAAAAACAGCCCTGTGGGCTATGCCACGTTGGAACCAAAATGTCAATTACAAAGTAATGACAGAAGCAGTAACCTAGACAAAGAAAAGGGATTGGGGTGGGACTGGCAAAGTGTCCAAAATCATGATTTGTAGAGACTGAGTCACAAAATATAGCCTTAATGGAATATTCTCTCAACAAAGAAGCACGAAAAGATACCAGAAAGAGACCTTCGTGTGATAAGAGGGACACTGAAAAGGTGATAATCTGAGCAGATGTTAGTCGATCTTTCTGATAAGTGAGGAGATCTGAAAATTATTACCAAGAAGGAGAAATGGCTTGTTTCAATGAGCAGTTGAGAAAGAATTAAGGGATTTGCTGATAAGTTTTTGACCTCCCTCTGCTTCTCCTATGACCTCCAACAGAACTATTTAATGCTGAATTAAATGTCTCAGAAATAGAAATGGTGCAGTAAAGATCAGATCCTTCTGAAATCTTTACAGTTTTGGCTAAGGAATTTGAACAGGGTCAGTGAATCCCTTATATGATTTGAATGTTACCAAGAAGCAATGCCATTATGGGACATGGGCTATCAGAACACATTATACATTCTAGATAGACAACTAGAATGTCTTATTTTGATTTCTTCTTGGAGATAAATGACTTATGTAATTTTGTTCTTAAATTATAAAATATTTTGGAAATATCATCTTTTTGGATTATCCGCCCCTCTCCCATATTAGTCGTCTATTCTGTATTTTGCACTTTGCATAATGATAGTTGCAAATGTTTGGATGATTTTATGTGTGAGGCTGTGGGGAAACAAAATGAATGAGTCTTGTTTCTTCCCTTCCAGGAGTTCACAGCCTAAAAATATAAATTACTGTTAACTGCTATTATTGATACCATGATCTACAATCTAGAATATGTAGTTACATATTAGGCAGTATATAATTAATTAAACAACATTCTCCTTGATGTGCAAATATAACTATTGTTCAGATGACTGCTTCTCAAAAGTATAGTCATGGCAAATTTTTCACAATTTGCGAATTCAGAGATTCTTCTAAGCTAAATTTGAAAGGATTTTTAAAATACAAAGGCATTGTTATTACCATAGCTTTTGTTGCTACTTTCCTCCAGCATTAAAACCAAAATATTAAGGAAAATTTATTTTTCCATTTAGTTATTAGTATCTTGATTTATAATTTTAATTTATAATGGAAGATATATTATACTTAGGGAATTTTTCTTTTTCATTTTTCAGATATTTGGGGCTCATTTCAATATTTTCAGGTTTTTTTTGGTAACCTATAATTGTTGTCCAAAGAGTTAAATACATGTATATATATATATATTTTATCACCGTCTATGTGATCCTGAATTGCTGACAGTTGATAATTATATGCCATGAAATCAAAGATTGGGTGAACTCTTTAAAATTTAATTGGGTGCTGAGGTTTGGAACTTTATAATGGAAAAGCAATTTGCAACATTAGCTAAATGAATATAGAATCACTACTATTCCAGTTCAAGTCAAGAGAGAAACATTTCATAATTTTATCCCTTGCCCAAGGTATCGCATTTACATTATATATAAAACAAGATAATGTGAATTGAGATCCAGTACATTTACAGAAATAAAGAAATAAGTTTTACCTCTGAAATCTGTAGTCTCCAAACATGCTATTCTGAAAATTAAAGTAGGTATGGAGCATACATTTATGGAAAGGATAAACTCTGAATAATTCCTTGATACAATTTTTTTTCATATACCTTCATAGAGAAGTGAAGACAAGTTAATCAGGTGTCAATGTTTGTAGATTAGTGAACTTTTAAAAACTAATATGAGTGTTATGGAAGACATGCCTGTTTTCATTCAATTCAGTCACCTCTGATTTAGGCACTGCAGGTACCGAGATGAATAAAACCATTCTCAGTTCTCAAGGCTCTGAGATTCTGGTGGAAGGGAAAGACATATACATCAATTATCACAGCTCACTATATTTAAGTAGATATACTTTGAATAGAAGTTGCACAGGGAGTCAAAATTTTCCCTGTGAGGGGATACATGAGCTGGAATTTAAAGGGGAGGTAGGAGATAGAAAATGAGGTTGGAGAAGTGGACAGGGGCAGATCATGGAGGGCCTCAAGTGCAAGTTTATGTAGCTTTCACTTTCTACACTGTGGCTGAAGTGAATCTATTAAAAAGCAAAATAGATACAGTCATATCTGTGTTTTAGAAGGGTAGCTCTTTTAGCTGCATGGAGGCTGATGGGAGAGAATCCTGACTGTAATACAGGGGTACTTAGGAGATTATACAGATATATGTTTGATTAATGATGTAGACTTTGATAAATACAGTGAAATAAGTTTGTAAGAAAAAAGGTATTCAATTTAGGAAATAGATCAACACACCACTGTGATAACATACAGAGAGCTAGAAAGGATAACCTGAGATGACGTGTATTTTTTGGTTTTGATTGCTGGGTGTATTGTGGTACTGTTCACTGAAATATTGACTATATGAGAAAAAGCAGGGTTAATAAAATCAGTGTTTGCATGTTGTTTTCCAGGTACCTGTAGGATATCTAGGTCCAAGAGATATCCAGAGAAAATGGAGTTTTAAAAATTATCAGTATAGGGGTAGTAGCTAAAATTAGTTTATTTTAAGACAGTGCATCATTATTTGTTTTCTCATGAAAGATTTAAATTTGTTAGTTCTATAAAGACAAAATAAAATGAATAAAATAATTTAAAAAATAGTATCAGCTGCAGTATATTTCAAATCCGAGGACTCTATCACAAACAAATAATATCTGAGATCTTTTGACATCATATCAAATTTGATGGAAAGCAGCTGTAAGACCTGTAATTTATTATATTATCTCATATCATGTCTTGTATTGTCATTAGCTCTTTGAGGTAATTTGGAGTTTAATTACTGATACAAATGTTGAAATATCTTAAGACTTTCACCAAACTCAAAGTTTATCATAGCTATATTAATTATTTTTTTTTGGAAATAGGAGACTTGAAAACTGAAAAATAAAATTAAAAAATGAAAAAGAAATATCTCTGCAGCATTGGAAGCCTTAAATCTGTTTTGATATATTTAATATTTCAGTTAACCTTCTTGAATTGATATTGTAATAGCATTCAATTATTTGAATAGCATTCTTTTTTATTCTTACAGAAGGGTAAATACAATTTATACATTTTTTGAACTGCAATACAATATTGGCTTTTTTTTTTAAATGATTGTCTAGAATAATATTTTGAAATGCTTACTAAAATGCAGCACTTCCTTTTTAATAAATGAGCAAGATCAAAACTTGCAGTGTTCACCTCAATTTTTCCAGGCCACTTGCTTATACATCATACAAATCATTTCAGTGTTGCTGCCTTCCCTAGAACTCCCAGCAAAACACTCTGTCATCTGTGGCCATTTTGGAACTATTTTGAATAAATAATTCAATAAATACATGAATTCCTAAAATACGTATTTGAGAATGATTTTTTTCCTTTAAAGCGTGTCATGTGCCAGATTCTGTTCTGCTCTGCTTTGTTTTCATTGACATTTTTTCTGGTGTCTTCTTAGAAGCATAGGATTTTGAGAGCATAATCACTTGGATTTGGAGTCAAGAGGACACATTTTGAGTACCAGGTCCCTCAACTAATAGTTAATGCATGTTCAGTGAGTTCTGATCCCCTTAAACCTATTTCCTGTCATGTAAAATGGGAATTTTGATATCCAGCTTTCAGAATTGTTGAGTGGATTAATACAATAATTTAGAGAAAGCCCTCAAATGCTACGTGAACACTTGTTACCATGATTATTCAGTCTGGAAGGGGATTTGTGTGAGACACTACTTCAAACTTATCCAAGATCATATGGTTCATAAGTTGCAGAGCCAACGTTACAATTCAGGACCATCCTCTCTCAAAACAATGTTTTTCCTGATACCACGATAGCTCGTAATTAGTTTTTAGAATATTCTGCAGAGTTAAATAAATCGGATACCTGCTACTCAGCTGTTAAGTGAAAAAAATGTAGAGGGCAAGATGTATTTTATTGGTTTCAGAGAAATTCAGGTTGTTTTCCTACCTTTGCTTGACCTTTTAAATTATTTCTCTCAGAAAATTTGTATTTTTTTTTTTTTATTTTTTATCTTCCTCTATAGAGCTAGACATATCTTCTGTCCTTCAGGCTTCATTTCCTGCCTTAAAGCAAGAAATGCTGCCAAGCAGCTGTTTTCATTATCAATACCCTAATCTTATTCATCTTGAGGAGAAGCCTGAATTAGAACTGAAATTTTCTGTATTATCTCAAATATCCAGCTAAACTGATACTTCACAGTGCACCACTCAAGTTTCCCTTGTTAGAGAGAGAGCAATTCCCAAAAAGCTATTTATTTTAAACTTGTTATTTTCAGTGCCTTTTATAAGCTGTAGCTTTTGCTTGGAGTTTAGTTTTTCTATTTTTTTTTTTTTTTTTTTATGCTTTGCTAGCATTTTGCAGACAATAAAGAGTAGGAAAAATGATCTTTCCTACCAATTACATGGTTAAGTCTCTGTTCTTAAAGTCAGAATTTTAAGATAGATATAGTTGCCTCTACTTTACTCTACCCTGCTATAGTAGAATATTGTATAGGATATAGACAGAACAATAGAGATGGACGGACGACAGTTCTGATTTGTTGTGGGTCTACGATGTGCCAGGTAGTGAGCTAGGTGATTTGTGTGTGATGTTACATTTAATCTTCATAGAAACTATTGCTCAAAGATATAACCCAAGGAAAAACATAAGCATTGAACACCTGAGATGGGATTTGAACTCAAGTCTTTCAGAATCTAAAAAAAGATATGTCCAGTATACCATGCATGCAAACCCCTAAATACTGTGTCATTTCCCAAAGAGGACATCTTTCAGAAGGCAACTGTTTTTCTTTTCTTTCTTATTTTTTCATTAAAGAAATGCATCATTGGCCAAAGTTAGAAGATTGTGTTTAGAATGAATTAATTAATTCAGGTGTTTTGTGGATCTTAAAAGTTTTAACTTACCAACATAAGATGCATAGATGAATATTGCTCTTGTCTTGACTTTCACATACGAATTTTTTTTCTTCTGTGGCACTATCAGGCTCCTATATGTCATTGTGAGCATAGTGCAATATTTCTCGAAATTTAAATATAATGTGTTTTTTCAGATTTTAAATCATGTTATGATATTCATAATGATAAGCTATAGACATTATGTCAATCATATTCAATTTATTAAGATTTGAATCTATATAGTGCACAGAGCCAAAACTTGCCAAATTCCATTAAGTGTATTATAAATTGAGATTCATCCCATTTGCTCCTGCTCAACCCTACCTTACTCATTTTTAGGGAATTTAAGTTAAGAGTGATTGGGCTTGGAGATAATACAGACACTCTCATGCTAGCCTCATGTCCTTCCCAACCCCAACATTTGCTGTGTGACCCCAGAAACGTGACTTGACCCCCTAGACTCCTCACTCACCTGGTATGTTTGAAGGTAATGAAAAAATTCACATAAAACCTTTACCATAGTGTCAGATACTAATAGGTACCCAATGAAAAAAAAAGGAGTTCTAATATGAAATAAACATTTACATCAACTAATGTTTCCATTAAATACTTGATTTACTTTCAAGCAGAGGCTTTTCAAATGTCTAGTTAAACTCAACAATATTTAATTAACTAAGCTAGTAACAGACCAAAATACTTTTTTTTCAATAACTAATAATATAATTTCACTGTCAGCAGTGTTCAGATTATTATTATTTTTTCTAGCCACTTACTATGTCGGTGTTCATGGAACAAAACTTATTACTGAGAGCTGATTTTTCAGTACACACAGGTTTTTAAATAGGGACCCCATTCAAAACATTGATTTCTCTTGCTGTGATAATCTAAATCAGGGATTAGAAACCTTTTTCTGTAAAGAACAAGTTAGTAAATATCTTAGTCTTTATGGGCTGCCTACAGTCTCTGTCACACATTCTTCTTTTTAAAAACATTTTACAATCCTTTAAAAATGTAAAGGATTTTTTTATCTTGCAGGCTACACAGTTTTGACCTACAGGCCATAGTTTGTGGATCCCTGGCCTAAATAATGTAGAGGGATCAGCCTGTAATTCAGAGTACAACTCTGCCAATATTGACTTTATTTTACAGTTTGTAACTCATGTCTCAAACCTCACTCAAGAGATATATTTTTCTCTATCAGGTGCTAAAATTCAACATGTTTATTCATTAAGTTAAATAACGCATTTCCCTGCTTAGTACAGATGGTGTATCAAAAAGCTTTGTGTTTTCTGACTATGTCTGAAGCATGGTTAATGATAAAAATAGTAGTGAGCCAATGCACATAAAGGACAATTTTGTATAATAGCAAAAGTGATAAGATGCCCTTGACCTTCCTGGATAAGGAATTGTACAAAATATGCAGAGTGATAATTTTTCATTCAAGAATCAAGAGTCTTGGGAATCAGAATGACTTATAGAAATCAAAAGTATACCTTCCATGAAAGGAAATGCCTATGATTTAGGTTTATGTGCTTAGCATTGAGAAATTAGCCTACCAATGAGTAGGCAAAATAGTTCAAAAAACAAACAAAAGGATCACATTTCTTTCCTCACACTCGAGAGCTTCATCTGGTGAGAGGAAGTGTATGGGGGCAGTTGGGAAGAGTCAGCAAAGAACTTTCCACTCCGGCATGTGGCACTTTGAAAATGATGGTTCCTAAGTCAATAAAAGGCAAAGAGGAATAAAGATAGTAAAACGCCCTGTGTGCAGTTTAAGATACTGGCTGACATTGAAGAATAGGTTATGGTCTTTTATTAAAGAAGCACAGCAGCAGGCTGTACCTGTGAAATTGACAGTTTGAAAATGTCAGTAGTCCCTGGTAGAAAAGAACAGATACACTGAAGTAAAATAGACTAGAAAACCCAAGTGGGTATACGTGCAGTATAAAATCCTGAGTGGCACAGAGCAATCAGCTTCAGGTTATTGAAGCAGCTGGCTTTCTATACTGCTTGATGTAGAGATAGCTGATTAGTCAAAGAGAAGTAAACAGTTAAGAAAAAAGTGCTTGGGAAGTTTTTGAGAGTTGCAGGATGTGACATTTTTACCAAAGTCCATCGCAGGGAGAATTAGTGATTTGCTCTGAGGACTGAAGACGTGGGGGAGTTTAAATCAATGTACGTTTTCCACCATGATACAGGCAAACATGCACTTTTGCATGTGCTGTTTTCTCTGCCATGAATGTGGTAGAAAATACCATGTCTTGTCTTTTCACCTTAGCCTCATGCATGCTATTTCTTTTGCCTGATATAGTGTTATTTTGATTTTTGGCTTGGTTAACTTCTAACTTACACTGCCCCAGGAGGTCTTTTATCTCTTGGTTTCTTGTTCCCTCCTATGTGTATGCAGATCACTCTGTACTTCCCCACCCTAGTTGTGATCGGAACTGCACTGTATAGTAAGTGCTGCTTCACTAGACTGGATCCCCACTAGAGGATAAATTCTGAGAGGGCAGGCACTTGCTCTCCATTGTATCCTGGCACCCAGATGTGCCTGACTGATGGGTCTTGTAAGGACTTGATCCCTACTTAACAAATTAATGGATGAATAACCTGTGTGCCAATTAAGCTCCCCTTTCTATCTCCAGCCTTGAAATCTTTTTTGAACTTGTTCTTTTCTAGCTGCCTACTGACATCTTTACAGCTATTGTTTCCAAAGTGGAACTGATCTGTCATCTCTGATTAGTCTTAATTCCCTCGCTCTTACAAACTAATCATAGATTACTCTAAGGTTGCTGCAGTCTTGAATTAATCACCACCCCTGCCACACCCCTTATAGACCAAAGTCATCAAATTATCCATTACAGACTCTTTCCAAAACCTCTCTTCCCTTCCAATTTCACTGTCTCTATTGATAACCTCATTACTGGACTCAGAGCTCTGTCCTTTCTCTGTCCACAGTCCATTTTCTACAACCCTCTCAGATCATGTGTGTGTGTGTGTGTGTGTGTGTGTGTGTGTAACATAAATCTGAAGATTCTTCCTCAAGTAACCCTGTTAACTCCCCAGATTATTCAGGTATGTCACAGTCTGATATTTGAGGCCTGGTACCATCTAATCATAAATTTGTCTATCATCTTAAAGGAACCCTCCTCTGAAAACTGCTACAGATGTCTAAGAAGCCTGCAATGAATATCCAGAAAGAGTATGAGCTTTTGGTATCAGACTAGCTCCTCTACTTAAACAGAAAAAAAAAAAAGCAAAAAAACAAAACAACAACAACAAAAAAAAAAAACAGAGAGAGAGAAAGAGAGAAAGAAAAGCAGAAAGTACCACTATATCTCATATTTTGCAATGATGCTAGATGCTTTGGGATGAAACTTGAACACTGAAAGATATTTCTAAACATCATGTGAATACTACTGAGGAGGGTTTAAGAGACATTACTTTTTATTACAGGACAATGAATTTCTTATTTTAAAAAGTATACAATTTATAAAATTAAAAAGAAGAGATCAAAAATAATCTGCAACCCACAGTAATAATATAAAACTATTAATCATTTTTTTCAAACATACCCTTATAACTATACGTATTATATCAATATACTAATTTATCTATATCTTTATATAAATTGAGTGAAACCATGCATTTGATGATATGACAGGAACATCATTTCATATCCAAAATCATAATAAAGATAGAAAAAATTATATTTTAAAAATATATGCATTTATCCTCTCTAATTTTCTTTACCACTTATAGTGTTTCTAAATATTACATATAATACAGACATGATTAACCTTTTAGATATTTCTTTTTAGAAATGATGATATTCCCTTATAGAAATATCTTTGCACTTTTATCCATTTATCTCCACAGGATAAAATTTCTTGAAAGTGAAGTTCAAGGAAATGAACAATTAACAAATTAAGTCAACTTGCCAAGCTCGGTTTTGTGTGACCCGAATACACAATTTCATTACATGTGTGACAATTTATTTCCTGGTACTTTTGCTTTTGAGTATTGTTGTAGTAGGCAGAATTCTAAGACAAACCCTGAGGGCCCAAACCCTTTTAGAAACCCAGGTCCTTGAGTATAGAATGAAAATGATGGGATATTGCTCCTGTGATTCAATTGGTTACATTATATGCATAGTTGACTTCAAGAAAGACTTTATCCTCAGGAAGTGAGACCTAATTACATGAGCCCTTAAAAGGGACAAGCTTCTTGGTGAAAGAAAGCATGGGAGAGATTTGAGGTAGGAAAGAGTCTTTGTTGCTGACTTTGAAGATGGAGATCATATGATATATGATGGAGACCATATGATAAGGAATGTGCGTTGCCTCTAATTGCTGAGAGCATCCTCCACCAATAACAACAAAAAATTGGCTCTTCATTCATACAACTGCAAGAACTAGTTTCTGCCAACAAGCTGAAGTTGCTTAGAAGCAGATTCTTCCCCAGAGTCTCCAAATGAGAACACCTGTTGGTTGACACTTCAAGTGTGAGATGCTGAGAACAACCCAGTTGAGCTGCATCTGTACCTTTAACCTACAGAAACTGAAATAACAAATGGGTGTTGTTTTAAGCCACTTAATTTGTGATAATTTCTTGTGCAGCAGTAGAAAGCTATTACAATTGTCAATCTTTTTATTCCTTGCAAATCTTACAAGCAAAAACCAACCAACCAATTAACCAACCAAAAAACCCTCATCATTTTAATTTTCATACATTTTTATTATTGTTGAGGGAGAACATTTTTTTAAGTTATTGGCCATTTTTATTTCTTTTTAAAAATTTTCTTGTTCTCATATTTCCCCCATTTTTCCTTTTTGTCTTATTTGATTTTATTGGCAATTCTATGTTTAATAATTTATTAACCATTTATCAGTCACATACATCGAAAATATGCTTTACAGTATGGAATTGTAATATACCTTTGTGACTTTTGCCCTAAAAAAGCCCTATTTTTAAAAAGAATTTTAATTTTTACATTTAAATGCTGATTTTATATTCTATCATGTCTTTGTTTTAGTGTATGATCCTGCTTTCGCATGTTCTCCTCTTAAATAGCTAAACAATTATCCCAAAGTCATTTATTGATTACTTTGTTGAATAGTTATTTTCTTCACTGCTTTTTCTTAACTGTTTTGAAGTATATACTACCTCATATGCTAAATCATCTTATAGGCTTATATCTATTTTTAGATTATCTAGTCTTTTCCATTGATTTGCATCTTTTCCTGTGCCAGATCCACAGTTTTCATTAATCTAAAAATAATACATTTTAACATCTAGCATGACAAAGTCCTATTCATTACTCAGTATTTTCAGAATTTTATTCAGAAGATGATGGAATTTTCATATTTATTAAAGAAGAACTTTATTTACATTTTTATCGAACATCAAGAATACTCTTTGGGAATTTGTTTGGGGTTGCATTCCATTTATATAGAAATGAGTGGAAGAAATTAATTTTATTATTTAATTGACCATTAGGAAAAAGAGTTGACTGGACTCATTTCCCAAAGCCTATTTTTTCAATTCCTAATAAAGGCAAATACCATATTGTGCTGTGTTCAAGGTCAGTAAGTACATTGCTTATTATAGTCCCATTAATAATAAAATGTGGATATATATATATACACACACATACATACACATATATCATATAAAAACTTGTCCTTAACCAGGGTTCCTTCTTTAACCTTTATTCCTTTAGATTCTGTTTATTTAAAAATCTTTGTAAGGTGAGTTTGCTAACATAAAAATTTAGGATAATTAATGATAATAAGTTATTCAAGAAATTGTATTAGCCAATATGATTTGTGGATTGAAATTGAGGAACTTCATTCCTTTACTTCAAGTGGAGGAAAAGGTTTTGATTTTTTGGTTTCATCTTTCTCACATATCAACCTTTCTGGATCCAATAAAAATTAAGATACCATTAAAATGAGAACCATGAATGAAACATCTGAGGTTGTTCCAATAGTTCTTTAATTTGGCCTGAAACACTGGGGCACATATGCACATAAATACACACCCAAGAACTGTGTTCATCAAAAGCATTTTGACCATTACAAAGAAAACACGGTGACCATTTTCTCGTTTATAGTAATGTAATCTTCCTTAAAAAAGGCTTTGATGGCATATCAATTTATCCTGTGACTGATTGGTAAATGCTGAAGCTGTTTCTTAATTATGTTTTTTCAACAGTCATAATTAGCTGTCAAAAACATTACTGTTGATTTTAGTGCAGGGTGTTTGTTTTGTGGATTAATTTAATATTGCTCACTGTTTCTATATTCCTAGCTCAGTCAGATTTTTAGAGAATATCATTAAGTTGGACTCTCCTGTGCAAAAACAAAACAATCAAACTTTTGCACCCTCAATTGCAGTAGTTTAGATTTGTGCAGACCTTGACTTGGGAAAGAGTCATCCTCAAAGCAGTGAGACTCTTGATTCTGTGCAGTTCATCTTTATTCTTGAAACTTCCCTGTGTTACCATTTATTATTTCCTTTTAAAAATAATTTATAAGGACATTATATAGACTGCACCATCCTGAAAAGAATTTGCTATCCCTGTTTGATTACTAGAGCAGAAGATGTATGGACATTTAATTTGCTAAAATCATTACTTCCAAATGTTATGTGAAAGAAAAAAAAAAGCAGAGAACAATTAAAGGGGCAACAGAAAATCCCTTCTGGTGCATATGATACGCTATTTTGAGTTAGTTGCTACCTTCATTATGGGGCAAATTTAGTAAACAGATAATAATCAGATGATACAATTAAATGAACTCCATAGAATAGAGTTCAAATGTACTGTTGATGATTAGGCTGTTTTTAATGTGGGTCTGCAAATGCTATTGACAGATGGTTGTCTGAGTAATCTCAGCAGGTGATAAATTCACTCCCATTTTCCAGGGAGCGATACCTATTCAAATAGGGAATGGATATTGAATTTTTGTTTTGAAAAGCATACATGAGAAATACAACTTTAGATTGAAGATAACTATTGTGCATATGGCCTGAGCTTTTATTTTATTTTTTTAATTTTATGTTAGAAATAGATTTTAATGTCCCTTTAAACAGGAAAATATAGACATACACATACGTTTATCTTTATTAACCAACCCTATCATCAATGGTACTTATAATGTGACAAATTAGTCCATAGTTTCCATGATATTCCCTGTGAGAATTTTCTGTTATGGGTCTTGAAAGTCTTTAAGGGTCCTATAGTTTTCTACTAAAAGTGAATAATGCTTATGTTTGGGAGAAAAGTAGGATATTTTTTGAGGCTCATGGAATCAAATAGAAGACAAAAACTATAAACAAAAAAAAGTGAACAAGTCAGCTAAGAAAATGTTCACTTTTTAAGAATGAACAAAATGAAAAATACTACAGAAGGAAATGGAGTAAAACTACTTGTGGCAATATTTAAATCTCAGGCAAGTAGTTTTGAAAATCATGCAAAATTGAAGGCATTATTGACACAAGCCATGAGATTTACTTTTTTTTCTGGATGGAAATGTAGGTGAAAATGGAAATCACAAAATATTTTATTTTACTTATTACAGTGAGAAGAGCCATGGTAATGAGCCATTGTAGAGAGCATAAACTTCAGTTAGAAATTTAGGGTTGGAGACTGGCTTAACCCCTTATTAACTGACCTTTAGGTAAATCATTTACTATCTCCGGACATCAGTAACTTCACTTAAAATGAAGATAATAATACCTACTTGAATTGTTATTGTGAAGACTCAATGAGATAATCTATGTACTTCCAGTGCCTAGAACAAAGGAGAGAAACCATAAATAAAACTGTAATAATAATATTAATAAACATTACTATTTAATGCAATAGTGTATTTATTAAAACACAGTGTCTATTTGTATTATAGTATATTTTGCATGATTCATTAACTGAATTAATATCATTAATATATTATTATATTGATATAATAATTGTAGAATGTTTATTAAATTATGGTAACATTATTTTAGTGAATTAATTTTAGATTCTGTATATTAAGACAAATTTTGTTTCCCAATTTACTGTCAAATATCTATATAAACATGGAAAAAATCACTCAATGCCTCTGGGCCTCCATTTCTTCACTTGTAATGTAAAGATTTCTTAAATGATCTATATGATTGTTTTTAACTCAAAAGTTCATGAGGAAGCTGTTGGTGGACAGCCTTGAAATGGGCAGGGAGGACCATGAGGTCAGAAGATGGAGAATTTGTCAGGGGTGTTGATAGAATCTGCCTTTAATTTGAATGTATTGGAAAAACTTGGAAATAAGAGAAATACTATCATGGTGTCTTTCTTCCTGTTTTTGTGTGTGCTTCTGAGACAGAGACAGAGAGAGAGAGAGAGCACGAAGGTAAAATATTGTTACTATGTGTTTTGTTAATTTATGATATCCAACTAGTACAGATGTGCATATGTAGAGAAGGACAGAGTCCATGCATTCCCTGGACTGATTTTTTATTGAGCACCCTCTATGTACCAGGCACCAGACTTATCATTGGACACATGGTGGTAAGCAAGAAAGATGAGATTGAAGGCATTTGGTAAGTCAGCAACCTCTTAAGTACCTCTGTGGATTTTTCTGACTGCATAAGCCTCTGGGTTAGCAATTTAATTAAATCTTCAACTTATCTTCACTAGAATCCCCTACCAAGGGTGACTGGAAGAAATTAAGCATTATGATTTCATTTTGAGTGTTTATAAATCATGTTCTTCATTCCAAGCATTTGTGAGGTCAGAGGAAATTTGGGGAAACAAACTTGTATAAGAGCTTCCAATAATCAGTGCGTTTTAGTTTTCTGTTCAGTTTGAAACTTGGAGTTTGCTAGAAGTATGTTCAGGTTTCAAGTCAATATGCAATCTACAGAATCATTTGACAAATATTGTGTCCTGTTTTTGAAAAAAATGGTGATTTTTGTTTCATAAAAGTTGTTAATCCCTGTTTTATTAAAGTTGTTAATCCCTTGAGTGTGTTTTTTTTTTTCATTCTCCTCCAGAAATTAAGACAGAACAACATGAGTGAAACATGATTAGTTAAGAAGTAAAGTAGCCCCACAGTCAATTTTACAACCAATTTAGATGATTCATTTTTACCCCACCTACTTTAAGAATAAATTTGCATTGGCTGTGTATTCTGTTCGAATGAATGATGGAAAAGTTCTCAAAAACCGAATTCCAGTTTTAATTTTGCTGCTGATTTATTCTGTCTTCTTTTGTTTCATTTTTTTTTTTCCTCTTTCTAAGTAATGTTGAGCTTCAAATGGAACTAAAAAATCTGGAATTTTGTGGACTTTCTCATTTGAATATATCTTACTTTCTGCTTTTAATTAATCACTAGATGTTAAATATAGAAATGATTTGTTTCATGACCTGCCATAGAGAATTGAATGAAAATGAAATTTAAGCATCAGGAGAATTGTGTGGGAGCTAGAAGCAAAAGCCCTTGAAAGAAGCAAATGTACCTTTGAATCCCTTTTGGCAATTTTAGCAATCGGTTTTCAAGAATGATGTTAGAAAGTCTGCACATTATTATTTATTTTTAATTTAAATTGCTGAGCAGTCACTTTCCAATATTTACATAATACATTTAATAGGCTGATAAAGAATTTGATTAGCTAGTTGGTGATCACCTCTACATTGTAGAAACTGAACTCTTATTTCACGTTCATTTATGAAGAGCCTTTAGGCTCAAATTTTATTATTTCTGTTACTTTTCTATTATAGGCAAGGAATCTGGTTTCATAGCTTTGTTAATGCTTCTGCTTTACTGTGGCATTTTAATTTTCCTATCATATTGTGAGATATCCTTATGGCGTATATTGTAGGCTATCTCTTTTGCTCTCTAATCTATCTATACAGCTATTTATTTATTTATTTTTAAATTTATTTATAGAGGTATTGTTTATATGTTTTTTCTTTTTTTCATTTAATGGTAGACACATTGTTTGCTTGGTTTATAAATTGAGAATGTTCAAGTATGGAACCTTTTAGGTGTCACTGAAAAAGTTCTTCTAGACTAGACCTCATTTATTTATTTTTGCCCATTCAACAAAGGAGAGGAAAGCCTAGGCAGACTCCCATAGTACTATTTTCTAGTATAATTACAATAGATTTTTGTTTTTAAGGCTTTGTTCTTTAATTTTTACCTTCCCATATGTTTATACCTTGAATAGGAATTGGGATGGTGAAGGGGACAAAGAAGGAATGCTGGAGTAGAAAGGACTCCTTGCTATTTAGAAGAAAAATGTTTCTGGTCTTTGATCCTGCAATTGAGCCCCTAATTTGTCTTCAGTGTCCACTTTATTGATATTTTAAGTTGGTAGTTGCTTTAACTCATGGTGTGTATTTCTAAAGGAACATAATGCATGTTCTGAAAGAACCAATTAATCTTTTCTTGCCGAAACGTATTGTGATTTGTAATTGGCACTGTGAAAAAGTGTTACTGACATTTTCATTCTGAGTGCCTAGTTTTCTTGTTTTGGCACAATTCTTAACCTTCCATGTATGGATCACGTGCTTCTTTCTTCAAAACTCTTCTGAGTTTTGAGTGAAAGGTAGACAAATTTCAAGTCACTAGTTTATGAGTCAGGCTCATAAAGTCTATTTTGTTGAAAACATTTGCAATAACCTGTGCCCTTTACTAAGCAACTTGATTTCTCTTCACTACCCCACTGACAAATGTTGACTGACTACTGTGAACAACATTTAATGTTCACTATGTAATTTTATTCCAATGGCCATATAACCAGGAAAGATGGGTTTTATTATTCTTATTTTTCAGAATTTGAAACTAAGGCTGAAATACTTGGTCAACTGTCCATTATCAGAACCAATAAGTATGCCATCTTGGTTTGACTGGTTTGCAGAGCATGATCTTGTCACTGTATCACAACACTTGTGAAGTTAGGAAAAGGTATACCCCCAAAATACAGATTCCCATGAAAATCAACTATTAGTAAAATGTATATATCCTTTCATGAGTGCTTGTGAGACTACACTGAATGCTCATTACGGTCTCTGAAAAACCTGGAGTCTGAGTTCTGTAGGACAGTGATTCTAAGGTTTCTGGGTCAGAATTTATTTTTTCAAGAAATAAATTTTGCTTTACTTTTCTCTGGTTTTCATTTTTTAGGGAACTGGTTTTTTATCCGATGAAATTTTGTTTCATATTCATAAGAAATAAGTGCTTTTGTTTTTGTTAATATTGCATGTGTCTTCTTAACACTCTCTCTAAAAGTATGTTGATAAAAGTCAGTTACTTTTTACAGCCTTGCTTAGCTGTAGATTTGTCCCCCAAGTAAATGTTAAAAACTGCTTCATTTTCCAATTCAGAGCCTTTTTTTATAATTAGCCTTTTGTGTGCTGATCCTAGTGGGCTTCCTTCCATTTCATAGATTTTTTTGTTTGTTTCTTTATTTCAGATTAATAGATGCTTATTTATTTTCTACCTTAGGCTATGATCTACTAAATATTTTCAAGAAGTTTAGAGCATCTAAAGATACCTGTCAACCAAATCCTACTACTCTTCATTTAGGAACTACCGTTTTTAAATTTGTCTATCTGTTGCTTCAGTTTCCGCAAATACGAAGTCATTAGTTCCTTCTCTCTATCCTCATTTCCAGAAGCACTCTTTTATTCCTTAAAACAATGGAAGGTGATTTGTGATGGTAGTGTTTGCTCTTTTTGAGTACCTGCCCTCACACCTGTCCTCAGAAAACATACGAAAAACAGTGTTCCACTGCCTAGTACTTGACCTCCTCTTTTGCAAAATCAAGGTTTTCTATCTTGACCTTAAACATAGTACTGATGATATATTGGATGCCCATAAAGCATCAAGTGATTTGCTGCTCAGTATCTAAATATTCTAAGAAAGCTCTTGGGGCATCAGACAAGGAAGACAAAGAGAAAAAAATGAAAAAAAAAAAATGAGAATGTGTCCTTGATATTTTAAGAATTATATTCTAAAGATGAATTAGTTAGTTACTTAATTCCTAGTGGCTGGACTTGGACATTTTTAAAATATGGTGAAATATATCAAGTGGCATGTTGAAGATAATACAAGATAGAAATTGAGAGGTAGACTTTCGTTGGTATCAGCCACTCTGAAGTGTGCATCCTGACTTAGCCATTTAACAGTTGTATGAATTTGGGCAATTTGTGTAACCTCTCTAATCCTCTTTCCTTAGCAGCAATTAAAAAATAATGATTGACTCTACCTTCTAGGGTTTTCAAGATTAAATAAGGTCATGAAAGGAAAAGAACTTGTTACAATGATAGGAATTCTGTACATTTGTTCAATGAATGTTAAATACTCCATTGATAAAGGTAATAAAGTTGTTTGAAAGTTAGAGATTTCTCGGTAACTTCATCTGTCCCTACCACCTTACTGTGTATATAATTTTGTGAATCTTATGGACAGTGCTTTTGGTGGATCTGGATCAGTACTAACTTTTATAAGCCTAGACATCTAATATGACTGAGAACACACTGCTAGCATGTGTTATAGCAAGGACTGTACTTCATGCCCAGTCCAACTTTTGATTCAGAGCATCCTAAATTCTATTAATAGTGGTGGCATGAAGTATGTGAGGTATTAACTATCAAATGTTCCTCTGTAACAATGATGAAGGGAAAAATATTATTTCCTATTTATTTAGGCTTTTGTTGTTGATACTAATCTGAAGAATGTTTTTCTTTAAATTAAATCTGCAGGAAAGTTTATTTTTTTCACATGGCAAAATAATAAAAGTTGCCATTTGCTTAGGGCCAACTGTGTGCAAGATGATTTGTTATGTGCATTATTATATCATACAAACTTCCAAAGTACCTCTTGGTAAGGATATATTATGATTTTTCATTTTACAGGGGAAGAGTCAAAGGCTCAATTAGGTTAGGTAACTTTTCAAGGTCATAAACAGACCAAATATCAAATTCAGAACTTCCTATGCCTGAATCTATGCTCTTTCTAATTCTTTAGTTTTCTGCAGTCTTTTTTAAAAAAATAGATAATTCATATGAAATAGTCACAGAGCTTTATTTCTCAAATATATGTGCGATAATGTTTCTACACCATTGCTCACATTTAAATAAGTATAAAGCAAAGAAAAGGCTCAAACTACACAGTAAGATCTAGATTTACTTTGTGTTCTATAAATATTTCTTGAAACCTAATGATGCTCAAATTGCACTGAAAGGATTTCTTGGACTTATTGCTTGAAATAAATGTTAATGGAGGGATCCTATTCTTTGAAACCTCCTCTCCTTATTATAATCACATTATGTTATGCTTTTCAATACATTGAAAATGATGAAATTTAGTTTATAAGATATTAGCAGTGCTGATATGTTCTTTATGATACAGGGCCTATAAATTTTTTTTAAATTAAATTCAGTTTTATTGAGATATATTCACATACCATACATTCATGGTGTACAGTCAACTGTTCACAGTACCATCATATAGTTATGCGTTCATCTCCCCAATCTATTTTTGAACATTTTCCTTACACCAGAAAGAATCAGAATAAGAATAAAAAATAAAAGTGAAAAAGAACACCCAAATCATGCCCCCCCATCCCACCCTATTTTTCATTTAGTTTTTGTCCCCATTTTTCTATCATCCATCCATACACTGGATAAAGGGAGTGTGATCCACAAGGTTTTTACAATTACACTGTCACCCCTTGTAAGGTACATTGTTATACACTCATCTTCAAGAGTCAAGGCTACTGGGTTGGAGTTTGATAGTTTCAGGTGTTTACTTCTAGCTATTCCAATACATTAAGCCCTACAGAGGGTTATCTATATAGTGTGTGAGAATGTCCACCGGAGTGACCTCTTGACTCCATTTAAAATCTCTCAGCCACTGAAGCTTCACTAGGGCCTATAAATTTTTAATCATATTTTATCCCCTTTAAATATTGTTTTAAAATATGAATCCTTTTCTTAATATCATTAATGCCACTACTTAAAAATAGCAGATTGTTTCTATAAACAAGTTGATTGGGACAATTAGGATTAAATAACTCTGTCCTAATCAATCTCAAAATGTTTGTAAACCTGCGTCCTATAAGCAAATATAACTTGTTAGAGGAAGATGTGGTCTGTTCTAATCCATCAACAAAAATATGCAAGGTTCATTAATTAAACCCACTAGTGTTTCTAGCTGTTGTGAATTACTTGGGAGGTTCTGAAGAAATCTCTGGGGGAGTTAGGCATTTACTACAAAGACAAACTCTTTAGCTGTAATATAATCAACTGCCATTTTTATTTGTTGTACTCATCAAACCTACCAGGAAAAAGTCATCTTTTTTTTTCTTCTTTGATTCTTGGAATGACTGTAGTTTGAAGCTACATATACATATCTGTAGTTTGACTTGGCCGAATCAAACTCCACTCTTGTTTTTCTGAAGGGAAATCTAGTGCGATGCTTGACCAACTAAGATAGCTCAGAACCAGAGCCTGGGATGCTACTATGGAAACATTAATAACCATCCAAACATTTTATTTTGATGTTTAAAAATAAAATAAAGGATTGTAGGAGGCAAAGAATATGCTTGCTGTTGTACTACTTTAGAGTAATAACATGCAAATTCCTAGCTGTGCTTTTTAAGAGGAGGTTAGAAGACCTCCTCCTTTACTATCATTTACCATATTCATTTTGTTTGATGATTTTGGGAAACATAGTGTACAACAATATGGAGGGAAAGAAGCAGATGATAGGCATATCCCAAAGCATACAAATACGTTGCTACATGATTATATTTTTGTTATGATATTTACTCAACTTTCCTCTTGGATATGGAAGAGGAAGTCTTTGAATAGAGTTATAAACTTTCAGAGTCCAGACTGTAGTGATAATGTATATCGACTTGTTCATTTTACAGATGAGCATTCTTAACCCAGAACTGAATAGCTGTTAGGGTATTTGCTGAGTTTAACAAACATTAGAGGAGAAATTAATAGCCACTAAAACCACTAAATAGCAGTGTTCACACCAACAATTAAGTCTCTTGAATCTCTGCAGGGAGCTTTTCTACTATAACACAGATGTTGCTCTAAGTCTTTTAGGGAATCTTCTTCATGCATAAGAAAAACATGATTCTGGGCAGTTCTGCTAAACACTGATGACATTCGGGATGATGGTGAATTTAAGCTGTTAAGTCAGTCTATCTTTTTTTGTTAGAGAGGTTGTAGGTTTACAGAAAAAGCATTCGTGAAATACAGAGTGAGCATATTCCAGCTATTATTAACACCTTACTTTAGTGTGGCACATCTGTTACAATTAATGAAGCATGTTTTATTACTGTACTATTAACTATATGCCATGGATTAACTTAGGGTTCACAGTTTGTATGGTGCATTTCAATGAATTTTTATAAAAAAAATTCTAGTAGCACATATACAACCTAAAATTTTCCGTTTTAACCACATACAGATATCTAATTCAGTGCTGTTATTGCTTTTACATTGTTGTGATATCATTACCACCATCCATTATCAAAACTTTTTCATCATCCCAAATAGAAACTGTAGACTTTAAGCCTTAACTCTCTATTCCCTATCCCCAACCCATCCCCTGGTAACCTATTTTATAAATTCTGACTATGAATTTCCTTATTCTAATTATTTCATATCAGTGGAATTATACAATGTTTGACCTTTTGGGTCTGGCTTACTTCATTCAGCATGATGTCTTCAAGGCTCATCCATGTTGTTGCATGTATCAGAACTTCATTCCTTTTTATATCTGAATAATATTCCATTACAGGTGTATACGACAATCCATTCACAAGTTGATGAGCACTTTTGTTGCTTCTATCTTTTGAAAATTGTGAAAAATGCCACTATGAACATCAGCGTGCAAATACCTGTTTGAGTCCCTGCTTTCAAATATTTTGTATATATGCCTAGCAGTGGGATTGCTGGGTCAGATGGTAATTTTATACTTAACTTTCTGAGGAACTGACAAACTGTTTTTCACAGCAGCTACACCATTTTATATTCCAACCACCAATGAATGAATATTGCTATTTCTACACCTCCTATCCAACACTTATAATTTTCCATTTTTTAAAAATAATAGCCATTCTAGTAGGTGTGAAATGGTATCCCATTTCATGCTTTCAATTTGCATTTCCGTAACAGCTAATGATGTTGAGCACATTTTCATGAGTTTTGTGTCCATTTGTATATCTTCTTTGAAGAAATGTCTATTCAAGTCTTCTGCCCTTTTATAAATTGGATTGTTTATTTTTTAGTTGTTGAGTTGAAGGATATCTCTATATATCCTGGATATTAAACCCTTATCGGATATATGTTTCCCAAGTATTTTCTCCCATGTTTCAGGTTGTTTTACTTCCATGACAGAGTCCTTTAATGCACAAAAGCTTTTAATTTTGATGAGATACTATTCATCCAAGTTTTTCTTTTGTTGTTTGTTCTTTGGGTATAAAGTCTAAGAAACCATTGCCTGAAAAAAGGTACTGAAGATGCTTCCTGACATTTTTTTGGTCAGAGTTTTGTAATTCTGGGTCTTATGTTTAGGTCTTTGATCAAATGTGAGTTAATTTTCGTATATGGTGTCTTCATTCCTTTGCATTTGGAGATCTGTTTCCCAGCACTATTTGTTGAAGACATTATTCTTTCCCATTGAGTGGGGATTAATTCTAGGATTAATTCTTCGCTATGTAATCTCACATTTTAAACTGAAAATATAGAAAGGAGCTACATTATTGAGGGTACAAATAAATATTAGAAATGCTTCTTACTCTATATTTGCCCCTGTCCTCTCTTCTGAGACCCAGGCTCAAAGGGTCAACTGCCTAATTGAAATATCCGGTGTCCCTAAGTAACCCCTTGTCAAATGGAACTGTTTTTCCCCCATAAATCTTCTTGTCCTGAAGTTCATCCTGTCTCAGAAAATGGTATCTCTTTCCATCCAATTGCTTAATTCACTAACCCCCCTCTTGCCTCCCTCCTTCTTCAGTCCCACCCAACACCATTAAATTCTGCTAACTCTAGCCACTTGATATGTCTCAAGTCCATCCACTTCTTTACACTTTATTCCAGTCTACTTTTACCTTTTACATGGATGGCTAAAATGGTCATCTTATGTCTGTTTCACTCTTGGCCCTCTTTCAGTTCACTCTAGACAACAGTCACTCTGCAGACACAAATGTGTTTGTGCTACTGCCCAGCTTAAAACCTCTGACAGATGTCCTGAAGTACTTAATATAAAACCCAAACTCTTCAGCATGGCTCTGAACAATGCATCCCTTGATTTCCTCTCAAACCTTTTCCCATACAAATTTCCCCTTTGCAGCCACAGCAGTTCATGGAATTTGACAAACTCTTTCCTGCCTAGTGCACAGCCTGAAAATGTGCTTCAGCCTTTATAGGAAAGCTGCTTTCCAGATAACTGGCCAGCTTGTAGCCTAAGAACAGCTGCTTAAAGGATGAAGCCTTTCCTGAGGCTTTCATTTAGATTACAATCCTCAATTTGTCCTCTTTCAGCACCTTGTGCTTTTCTTTCATGCCACTGATTGTATTTTTTTAAATGAATAGTTGCATATTTGTTCCTGACTGTATTTGTTTCAGGGATCTCTTCCCTAGTAGTCTATAAAGTTCAAGAAGGGAAGGACTATGTCACTTTTTTCATCATTGTATACACTATGCTTAGAAACAGTGTCTAGAATGTAGCAGAACCTCTTCAGATATTTTTCAAGTGAATGAATTGACAGCTTCCTCTTGTTCTTTGATTGATAGTGTATGTGAAATTATATGAAGTCTCTTTCAGAAAGCTCCCAAATGCTACGAGTTACCAATATTATTTTTTTTTTCTATAAATTGAATTGCCAATGAGAAAATTAGCTATTACACTAAATTTTCCATAGTGGTAGCACACACCACTTATTGTAGAATCCATTTTTCCAAAACTTATGTCAGCTTGTGGGTACACATAATATACTAAGAATAATTACATTTACCTTGCTTACTTCACAGAATCACAGTGATGTCCAAATTAGGTAGAGTTTAAGACTGTCATATGGGGGGAGGGGCATATTTCTTCTTGGGAAGGGAATCAACATCTTATATGCCATGCAACTAATAAAATGACCATTTGCTATGACATAAAATCCATATCACAATAAGGCTTGATTTATTTAAAACTTCAGTAAAATAAAGCATTTTGAAGTTTCGGATACAGTTATCTGAATGTGTGGCTGAATAACTAGATAAGTTATTAGAGCATGCACATCAGTTTCCTGATTTTTATGAAAACACATATGAATTGTAAGATAATTCTTCATCAAAACATAACTCTTAAACTTGTCCATATTAATGGTTCTAGAGAGTCTTAGTTGAAATGAGATCCTACAGTAAATTTCATAAGTGTTTAGATATCCTCTCATAAGCAACTTCACCCCTTTGTGTCAGTGCCATTGACTTGTTAAATCATCATAGAAAAATCCTTTTTTCTTTCATTGTGTACTTTCCATAAGGCAATATCAGTAATGTTTTGCTTGAACATGGCTGAATAGAACTATGTAGTTTTAAAATGGGAAAGTACTTCAGAAGTACTTCAGTGATCAGTACTTGTACATAAGTATTTTGAATTTTGGAGCATCCTTGAATTTTAATTCTGCCAGTTACTAATTGTATAGACTGGGCAACTTAGTTACTTAATCTCTCTGGCCCTTAGTTTCTTCTCTCTGCAACAGAAAATTCTCTCCAAGAAAATTAGATGAGAAAATGCCTGTAGACTGTTAGACACAATAACAACACATAATTACATAGCTATATTTATGAGAAAAATAGTAATTTTGTTTTATATAATTTATGCAAAGTGGTATTAGATTTGGCTTCTCAGTTTACATGAAGCAAACTAAATCTATTTTCATTAGGGAAGTAATATTTTGCTAATTGCCAGTCTTCTCCCCTATTATGTATGATACTAGATTGAAATGGCAGAGTTTTTTGTTTTATTTATTTATTTAGTTGCCCTAGTCTTAATTTCAATAAGGAACATAGCCACAAAAATTTCAACTTTTCCTAGTGCACTTATTTAAAGGCAAACCTCCTGGCCTACTCAGTTGTCAAATTGTGTAGAAATGCAAATACAGTGATTCAATGTCAGATCATATGTTTAACCACATTTTAGGGAATTGAGGAATGAAGATATAGGAAAAGGAATTGATGCACTGCAAAATATACTGTAAGAAAATGCTAAAGGCATTGCTTTATCTTTTATCATTATTTCATTAGAAATCATTCTGAACTCTGGATTTATTTTAATTTAAATGAATAAAATGTGGCATTTCTTGAAAATAACAAATATAGCCAAACAGAATTTCATATATATACTTTCAGAACTTTAATTTTAAATTCATATTTTCATCAAAGTAATGAAGTCAACTAAGTTATTCAAATAAAAATATAGTACTTATACCTTATGAGCAAGCTCAAGGTGAAAGTTTTCCTTAATCTTTTTTATTTATATTATAAGTCAAGTAAATCACACTGAAATTCAGAGCTGTGATAATTTTGAAAAATGTTTACATAGTAACTGCTTCACTCCAGCAACACTACAGCAAATACTGCTACTACCACCCCATATGTGATAGCAAAGACCGAGTGGAGTGCCTTATCAAGCTTGTAATGAGACACCCCAACCCTTCCAACTGGCTAGTATCAGAGAAGACAGATTGAGGAGCGAGGCTTTCACCATTGTCAAAAGGTTACAAGCCCTCTGCCACCGAATGTCAATGGACACCATATGGGGAACCTGGATTTCCACCACCAGGAGAATAAGGAGTAGTGGGCATCCCTCCCCCTCCTCACTGGGGCAGTGTCAGAGGAGACCTAATGGAGAGTCAGGGCTTTTGCCACTGCTCATTGGTAATAAGGCCACTCCCCTCACATGGTGTCAGTAGAGACCACATGGAGAGCTTGGACACCCATGCCAACCTGAGGGTAATGAGTCATCCTTTCCCCTCTTCATGGGGTGGTATTAGAGAAGACATATTGAAGAGTCAGGTATTTTACCAAAATTCAGTAATAACAAAGCAACCCCTCTCCAGTGTCATTGGAGGCCATGTGGAGAGCAGGAATGTGGTACCCTTTCAAGCTTCCAGTCAACGGTGATATCAGCAGGGACCTCGTGGGAAACATGAACTCCCAACCCTCCACCCCAGGTATTAACAAATGTTGAGTAGAAACCTGGACTTCCATCCCCACCTAGCAGTAATGAGGTGGCACCTCCCTTCATCCACCAGAATGGTATTAGATGCTTACTTTATGCAGGATTTAAATAAGACCAGAGTCTTATAAAATAATGCCCAAAAAGTCCTGGTTTCAATTGTAAATCACTCCTCATACCAAGAACCAGAAAGATCTCAAACTAAATGACAAATGACAGTCAATAGATGCCAATACTGAGATGACACAGACATTAGAAATATCTGACAAGGCTTTTAGAGCATCCATCATAGAAGTGCTTTAACATGCAGAAATTGTAAATCTGCTTGAAACATTTAAAAATATGAAGTCTCGGCAAAGAAGTAGAAGAGTAGAAGATATAAAGTATAACCAAATGGAATCATTAGAGCTAAAAATGTAACAATCAAAATAAAAGCTCAGACTCAGCAGAAGACTGGAGCGAATAGAGGAAAGTATTTACGAGCTTGAAGAGAACAATAAAAATTCCCCAATTTGAAAAACAGAGATAAAATACAATGAAAAGGAGAAACAAGACTGGAAAAAAATGAACTAAGCCCAAGGGGCATGTGGGCTATAACAGTAGACCTAACATTAATACCATCAGAATCCCAGAAGAAAAGAAGAAAGAGGCAGAGTCTGAAAAAGTAAGCAAAGAAATATGTCTGAGACTTCCCCAATTGGGTAAAAACATAAGCCTATAGATTTCAACAGATTATTGAAGAGGAAGATTAGCATAGACCCAAAGAAATTGGAAACAAGGCAAATCATAGTCAAGCTTCTGAAAACTAAAGAGAAAGAAGAAATGTTGAAAGCAGCCAGAGATTGCATTAACCATAGGAAAACAAGAATTAAATTAATAATACATTTCTCCTTAGAAATTCTGGAGGCTAGAGAAAGAGCACATTTTTCAAGTGCTGAAAGAAAAGAGCCATCATACCAGAACACTGTATCCACTTAAAATATCTTTCAGGAATGAAGGGAGAATCAAGATATTCTCAGATGAAAGAAATTTAAAAGAATTTGTCACCAGCAGACCTACCCTAAAAGAACAGATAAAGGAAATTCTCCAAATAAAAAGAAAGTGATAAAATTAGGAATCTTGGAACATGATGAGAGAAGAAAAACACAGAAAGAGCAAAACTATGGGTAAATACAGTAGACTTTCCTTTTCCTTTTGAGTTTTCTAAATTATGTTTGACAAGTAAAGTAAAAATTACAGCTTTACTTTTGGTCTTCACTGCATGTACAGGAAATAATTAAGAAAACTATACTAAAATAGGGGAGTATAAAGGAATGTAGATGTAAAGGGACTGATAAACTGATAAAATGTTAATTCCAGGAGACCATGATTAGTTATGCACATATAATATAATATCTAGAGCAACCACTACAAAAGCTGTACAAAGAGATTCACTAAAAATCACAATAGATAAACCAAAACGGAAATTAAAATAAATGTTCAGGTAACCCTAAGGAAGGAGGAAAAAGAAAATAAAGAAACAAAAATAGAATGAACAGAAAACAAAAAATGAAATGGCAGTCTTAAGCCTTAACATTTCAATAATTACATTAAATATAAGTGGTCTGAATATTCCAAGTATAAGATAGAGGTTGGCAAAGTAGATAGAATAAATGAATGGATGGATATATTTGATAAAATTCAAAGTATAATTGAATCAGTTTTCTTTCATTAATGTACTTAAAGAGCAAAGCACTTGATAAATTTCAAATTTCTCAAAAAGTACTTTACTTTTCTTTTTACAAGTGGAGAAATTAAAAGTCAGAGAAATTAAGTGATAAAAACTCCAGGTCACACAGATAGTAGGTTACAATTTTGGGACTGAAATGCAGCTCTACCGACTGATGCAGTGGTCAGTTTTCAAGGTTTGTTAATTGGAAGTCTGTCCTGTGGATGTTACTTAAGAAAGCCTGAGTCATTGCAGAGAGAAAATTATGGAATGAAGTGCAAGGAACCACCTTGTAACAAAATCTAAGCTTCATATTTTGGGTGAACATATAACCCAGTTTATCAGGGCCAGGTCTTGTTTATGTCTGGCGTTCCCACTTCCTTGTGCAGTTTTGTATTTTTTTTTTCTGAATTTTTCATTTCTTATAAAACTATTATTGTTCATAATTTCATTAAAATACATTTGGGGGACTTGGTAGACTTTGACTTTGCACTTGCAGCTTCTGCAATATTCTCATCTAATGTGAGGCCACGTATAGCGAACAGAATTCTCCATTTAACAAACTGTTAATTGAAAGAAAATCTTCAACAATGCAGCTGTTTTTTACCAAATATTTCCAGATCCAACATAGGGCCTCCCTTTCCGGGAAGGCACTTGGTGCTAAAACAAAGTGAATTCAGAACGAGAAGTTAGGGATATGCAAGTTCTTTAAACAGTGTGTTGGGGAGACTGGGGGTGCAGGAGGGGTCTGGTGCTCTCTGCTGTGGCCTCTCAGGCTACTTGGTGTTAGCTTTAAAGCCTGCAAGGGCGCCGAGCAGTCAGCAGTAGTTTGTGAGAAATAGGAGAAATGTATGTCAGGATTTTGTGTACAACATGTGTGTGGGGAAAGTGGCTTAGCAGATCCCCATAGAGCACTGAGAATAGTTTAAACCCTTGTTCCTCTCAGTGCTGTTCTCAGCATGAAGCTTGATAGGAAAGCAGAATCACAGGCCCCACCCCAGATCTTTGAATCAAAATAGGCATGTTATCATTACCCCCAGGTATTCACAAAGACAGCAAAGTTTGAGAAGCTCTAGTACAAACGTTCTTGCTAGAGGTTTTGTGAATCATTGAAGGCTTAATCTACAACCATACATTAATTTTTGGGTTAGTGCTTTTTAATTTTGCAATCAACTCAATCAAAAGCAATTAGCACAGAAAAGTATATTTTCAATGGAAAATTCAGAAGTGATTCCCTTAAATCAGTGCTTCTTTAGGCATTTCCATGGATCTGGTTTTGAATTGAATTGTTTGATTATAATGTTATTAATTGTATACAATATAATACTATGCATTCATGTTTGTATTTGCAAGGTAAATGTATATACAACTTGTGAAATTCAAATCTATGAAAATAGTTTAACCAATTGAATGACTATTTTTTTTGAAACACAATTATAACTTGCAAAATGATATGTACTCATAGGTACTACAAAGTATAAAAAATAAATCTACTCTTTCAGCATTTGTCACTCTATGGATGACCATATAGCTTTTATCTCAATTTACCAACCTGCCCAGACAAATACCTTAGGATTCCTTAACAACAGGAATTTATTGTCTTGTAGTTTCAGAGGATAGAAGGCTTGTTTCCTCCTGGCTGGCCAGCAGTTTTTGGGTTCCTTGGCCTTCCCATCACATGGCAACATCCTCTCCTTTCTCTTCTGAGTTCCCACTGACTCCCAGCTACTGGGTTCTCCCCAAGACTTTCTCTCTATAAAGCCTCCAATAACAAGATTAAGACCCACCCTGATTCAGTTGGCCACAATGTAACTAAAAATACCATCTTCAAAAGGGCTGTTTGCAATGGGTTCACACCCAGAGGAATAGGATTAAGATTAAGAAAGGTTTTTGGGGGGTAGGTAACTCAATTTATAATAGCATATATTTTTAGAAATTGCCATAAAGTCATTTGGTTTTCACTAGAAGCATACCCATGATTTATATTATCTGCCTCTGTTTTTTTCTCATTAGACTGTAACAAATTGACTATTGTTACTTGGCCCTGACATGATTATAACACAAAAGCAAACTCATACAATGATATGACATAGTAAGACTCAATTAAAAAATAGCAATCCAGAAAATCTTAAACAGTCTTTTATTATAATTTTTTGATTAAAATTTATACACATATATATAATTTATACACATATACAATATGTAAATTTCAATTAATCAAAACATTGTAATGTGCTTATATTAAATACGTAAGAACCCTCAGAAATCCATATACCACAATA
Organism: Choloepus didactylus; assembly: GCF_015220235.1. NCBI lineage: Eukaryota > Metazoa > Chordata > Mammalia > Pilosa > Megalonychidae > Choloepus > Choloepus didactylus. The sequence goes on from NC_051326.1 coordinate 42,224,509, forward strand.
TAAGAAATTGGCTTTAAGTTACTATTTTTTTCATGGCACATTAGGTAGAATATAAGAGGGGATTTACAGTACTCTCTTGCAATTTAAAACCTTAGTTCTGAGCCTCCTGCCTCATCCTCTTCTTTTAGCTACATTTCTCTGTTCTGAGTTTATTAGTTTCCTTCAGTTTTGACTATGCTCCTTTCCTGTTCAGTCTTTCTGGCTGTGACCTGACCTTGGTACCTATAAGATTGCCTCTGAGATGAGCTGTTTTGTACCTTCTTGCTTAAACATATTTCTTACCTTAACTAGGCCATAACAAATCTTACTTTAGAATACTCTTTTTACTCCTTGCTTCATCCTGTGTGTTATCACCCTCTGGATTTCCCTAAGCCTTATGACTGGGGTTTAGATAAGAAAGGATAGACATTCTAATTGAGATACTGGGTATTTATAGCAGGGAATCAGAGGAAGATAAAGAGTATGAAGTACAGTTTACAAAGAAGCCAATGGTAACTGGAAGTCAGTCAACTCAGGGCAGTATAAAGGAAAAAGTGAGTAAAATAATTGAACTCGATTTACTGAGAGAATGGTTTTTAGAGATTGAAAGTTTATTGGGATGGCTAGTATTGGGGGAAGGCATCAAGCCGGGACTTGCACAAACTCAGCTTTGAGACAAGCAATACTCAATTGAAAATTTAATAAGCAGCTGGTGATAACATGAAGTAGATTAAGTAGATATCGATATATGAGAATCACAAGCCTAAAGGTAATAATCAAAGTCCTATGAATCACTGAATTTTCTAAGGGGAAAAAAGTGAAAGCAAAAAAAAAAAGAGCAAAAAATTGTGAGGGGTTAAAATTTGAAGATTATCCAAGGGAAAGCAGAAAGAAAGGGATCCATTTTAAGTAACAGAGAATGTTCATTTGAAAGAACTGGGAAAATCTTTAAAACAGAGAAGTGTTTTAAAACATGCAGCAATAAGGACAACTTTGCATACTCTTAAATATGCAAAAGAAAAAAATTACATAGGGTTCATAGCATTAAAGGATCATACAACACTAGGCATCTGAATGTCCCTTCCATTTATTTTTCTGAAACTAAAATGTTAAACCTCTTATGGGCTGTATAATAGAAAAGAGCCAACTGACTACTGACTTGTTCTTTGTTGCTTATAATAGATTTCAAGGAGTTGCTCCTTGAGCCTCATATCTCTATTGGCGAAAATATGAAAGTGGAAATTATATGTGTATATATATATTACAATAGTAATGATGATAGTAAATTTTCACTTTTGAGTATCTACAGTGTGCCAAACACAGTGCTAATTATTTTGTACATATTATTACATTTATTCCTCAGAATTATTTTTCTGATAGATATTATTAACCTGAGAGTAATGAGACTTAACATTCTTTAAGTAATTTAACTAAAGTCACAGAGCTTGTAAAGTCAGAGCCAAGAACCAATTCAAAAGTGTGACTTTAAACCTTTTACTCTTAAACAGAAAATAATTTTGCAAAACAGATAGGTGTTCATTTGACTAAATTGCTGGGAAGTACGATGTTATATTGGTATAATTTTTAAAAAATCCTAAAAAACCTTTATTCCCTTTAGCAATACTAAAAGTAAGGAAAATCCTTAAATTTTGAAAGTTGGATGTAGCTAACTAATTCTTATTTTAAAAAACAAGCGATGGAGTAACTTCCAGGGAAGATGGAGACGTAGAGAGCTGCAGAGCTCTCTCTTCCTCCAAGGACAGCTAGTGGACAGGCAGAAACTGTCTGAGGCAACAACTCTGGGGTGCTGGAGGAAAGGGGAGCACTGTGCAGCATCTGGGGAAGAGCAAGATGAAGGTACTGAGAAATTGCAGTGAAACCCTGTAATTAACTTGCTCTGCTAGAGCTTCTGGAACTCATCCCCCAGTCTCAAGGCAAGCAGCTTCAGGTCTGGTCCCTGGCTGGATGCTCTGGAACAGGAGGGACATGGTAGCCTTCCTCTCCAAGAACAGAAGGGGTCATGGCTGAGAGCAGATCATGGTTTTTGGTCTGTGAATTTAGACAGCTAGTTTCTGCTGTTTTAGCCCACCCCAGACAAAGGCTTCTATGCCATTGTTCTGATCCTGTCTCTGACAGTGGCAGAGCTGGAAGAGGTTGAGAAACACTTAGGACTGTGGGGAACTGTTTGCTAAAGATTGCCAACTTCTGGGCAAGCCAGGAAATTATAGACTTGTGGAGCTGACAAAATGTCTTTTGTGTGCATTTCCTGACCCTCTCCCGAGGACCCTTTGAAACTAGTCTGGCCTCCTTCATGAAATGCTGACAAACTAAGTGTCAGTGAAGAGCATTTAAGACAAGGGTGATCAACAACAAAACCCTGGACGAGAGAGAAACTGAACTTTAGAGTAAACTCATGTAGTCAAATGCCTAGACATCAGCAAAAAATGGGCAGACCATACTAAGAAACAGGAAGATATGGCCCAGGCAAAAGGACAAATTAAAATGTCAGAAGAGATATAGAATTTGGAACAACTACTCAAAGATGTTCAAACAAATCTCCTAGATCTATTCAAGGAGATTAAGAAAACTATGGCTAGAGAGATAAAGGATAATAAGACACTGGGTGAGCATAAAGAAGAATTTGAAAGTATGAAAAGCATAACAGAACTTATGGGAATGAAAGACACAAAAGTAGAGATTAAAACTTCTCTAGAAGCATATAACAGCTTTGTACAGTCAGAAGAAAGCATCAGCAAACTGGAAAATAGGACATTCAATATCTCACAGACAGAAGAACAGGTAGAGAAAAGAATGGAAAAAGTTGAACAAGGTCTCAAGGAATTGAATGACAGCATGAAGCTTGCAAACACATGTCATGAGAGTCTCAGAAGGAGAGGAGAAGGGAAAAGAAGAAGAAAGAATATTTGAGGAAATAATGATCTAAAATTTTCCCACCTCTTATGAAAGATATAGATATACATATCCAAGAACTCATATAATCCAGCAATCCCACTATTAGGTATATACCTGGAAGAACTGAAAGCAGGGTGCAAAGAAACATTTACACACTGAAGTTCTAGCAGAATTATTCACAATTGCCAAAAGATGGAAGCAACTCAAGTGCCCATCAATTGATGAGTGGATAAACAAAATGTGGTGTATATATATATGATAGAATATTATTCAGCTTTAAGAAGGAGTGACATCCTGGTGCATGCAACAACAAGGATGAACCTCAAGGACATTATGTTGAGTAAAATAAGCCAGACACAAAACAATAATATATTGTAGGATATCACTAATTATAATAAGCAAATTGAAAGATTTAGAATCTAGAACATAGGTTACCATGAGATAGAATGAGGGTAGAGAATGGGGAGCTGATGCTTAATTTGTACAGAATTTTTATTTAGATTGATAGTAAGTGTTTGGAAATGGATAAAAGTGACAGAGTTACATTATTGTGAATATAATTAACAGTGCTGAATTGCATGTGAATGTAGTTGAAAGGGGAAGTCTAGGGTTGTGTGTGTCACTAGAAGGAAAGCTAAAGGATGAAACGTGGGACACTATGACACAGTGGATGATGACTGTAGTTAATAGTACAAGTATAAGAATGTTCTTTCCTGAACTATAACAAATGCATGTCACTGTTGCAAGGTGTTAATAAAAGGATGGTATATGGGGAAAATACAACCAATGCAGACTATGGACTATAGTTAACAGTAATGTTTTAATATTCTTTCATCAGTTGTAACAAGGGTATCACACCAATGCTAGTTTCAATAATAAGAGATTAAGGGGTATTGGTTTTTTCTTTGTGGAGTAATGAAAAGGTTCTAAAATTGTGGTGGTGAATGCACAACTCTGTGATTATACTGCATTGATTGTACACTTTGGATGGATTGTATGGAGTGTGAATATATCTCAATAAAACTTCTAAAAAACACAGGGCTGTACAGCACAGAGAGTGAACCCATGTAAACTATGGACTTTCATTTCTAATCATGTATCAGTATTGGCTCATCAATTGTAACAAATGCACCACACTAATGTAATATGTTATAATAGGGCAAACTATGTGTGGGAGTGAGTATATGGGAACTCTACTTTCTGAACAATTTTTCCGTAAACTAACACTGCTCTGAAACTAAAAGTTATTATTTTAAAAAAGTGATCTAAGGAGTGTCCGACACAGAGCAGGCAGGTACAATTTTTTTTAAATGAATGGATAAATCAATAAATAGAAATAGAATAGAATCAAATAGATAAGTTAATGCTAGACTTTAGAAGCAAACTGTCTACATCCCATGAGTCTGAATTTATAAATGTTAGACAACAAGAATTATCCCATCTATTCTTCCATTGAATCAGAAGTGTTATAATTATATTTTTGATAGATTTTCAAGCTCTATTTTAAGTCCCACCAAATAGTCTTCTTCTAAGACCCCCAAGAGGCTAAAAACTATTGTTTAAGGCAAAAAAAAAAAAAAAAAAAAAAAATTCACAATGCCCAAACAATATAAGGTGGGTCTGCTTAAATCCTTGGAATCAGGGTTCATGTGTGAAAGAAACTTCCTGATTTAACAGAAGTAGCCATACTTTTTGGTTTTGGCTCCCTAGGTATGAATCCTTTTAAGGAAGACTTTCATATGTGTTTGTAGGCTGTCATCTTTCACATTTAATCTGCCAGAGAAATGTCATTTCATTCAGTGTTCATCCCATATGAGAATTATACGGAAGCTGGACACTGGACACACTTCAGTGAGTGGAAGAGAGTTTAAGGCTTGTGAGCATGAAAGAGTGATTACCTGAGAGAAATCTGGGAGAAAACAGTAAGAAAACAAGATATTGGAAAAGTGTTAGATAAAAACAGAATCATAAAAGAGAATATTTTTGGCATTTACAGCATTCAATAAATGAAGATGAACATTTTGCAAATGCTTAGTAACAATCTTTCCTTTAGTATATTGCCTCCACAAAACAATACCTTCAAAAACCAAAGGTTATTATTTTAATTGCATTGCCCAAAATTTCTTTGTTTTTTTTTCCCCATCTACTGTAAATATTTAGTGGGGTGTGCTTCACTGTATTGGTAGATAAATAGATAGATATTTCAAATGGTTGAAATTGCTGATCATAAACTTAAGCACAAGAGAAATTTTAGAGCTTAGATTTTCAGAATCTTTGTTTATATCAGCATTGAATTTTCTTTTACTTCTCTGATAATTTCACATTGTATTTATTTAACATTTTAATAAAGAAAAAAGAACAAAAAGAACAAACGAAAAAACTAACCACAAATAACAGGAAGACATTGTATACCAGAAAGCAGTCTTCATTGCAAAAGTCAAAAGATCAGGTTTCTGGTCATAAATTTTGTGCAGATCTGCTGTGCTGCTCTAGGCAAGTCACTCTGTATTTCTGAGTCTTGAAATTTCTTATCTGTAAAATTAAAGTTTATGTAAATTCTCATCCAGTCCTTCTAGCTCTAATATTCTACATGTGCATTCTTGTTGGACTCTATGTGGGGAAATTTGAAAAACTATTTTAATCTGTAATCCATGATGTGAACAATGTTTTAAATATTGATTCAATATTTAAATAAAAGAATTCCTTTAAACCAGGTACTGCCAAACTTTCCAACAAGCAAACCTGAATTGGGTATGTACTTTTTGGGAATATAACCCTCATTACTGTCTTATCCTCTGTTTCATTATTATAATGTATAGCCATTTAACTTGAGAATTTTTTGTCATGGAGGAGGTCTAGTAAATTTAATAACAGTTAATATTGAATTCTCCCCGTATCTTACACTTTTTAAAAAAAATTCTTCTTCGTTCAAATTTCTTTCTTGCATGGTCTTTCACTTAAAAGTTGACTTAACATGTACCCTTCCAAGACTCTGCCTTCTGCTCCAGTTATCTTTACTTTCTCCCTCCTTGGTCCCTATTTTTTGACAGCTAATTTATAAAATTACAGATTTTAGGATAACAGATGCATTGATGATCTTTGTTAAGTTATGTGCCTGTTAACATAACTTCCTGGTGCTTTAAATGTCATTATTCTTTACTTTATTGATCATGTCATCTGACAAAAATGTCAATATAAGATTAAACTATATGATAGCTGTCAGCCTTACAATTATAAAGATATTTTATGATGACCAATTTACCATTATTTCTGATTAACTTTTAACCTTCTTAAACTTTGAAATCTGTATACATATGCCATGCATTAGAAAAATAAATATCTGATAGTTTTTATATGTATTTGAGATGAAAAGTAGAAAAAAAAGAAAATTTCATAAATTCTAAGAATAAGTCTGCATGTGTTTTATTTCTTTTTAGCTGTGTCCTGTGGAATTCCAGAATCCCCAGGAAATGGTTCATTTACAGGTAATGAGTTCACTTTGGACAGTAAAGTGATATATGAATGCAATGAGGGCTTTAAGCTTGAAGCTAGTCAACAAGAAACAGCAGTGTGTCAAGAAGATGGATTATGGACTAACAAAGGGAAGCCACCAACTTGTAAACGTAAGTGTTCGAATACATTTGTCCATCTTTCTAAACTTAATTAAGAATAGAATTCACCAGTAAGAACTTTATATTCTTATGTGTAGAGGTTCTTTACCACAGCCCGTGTGGACTTGTTCTCTTGCATCATGTTAATAGTAAAACTAATTTATTCCATATAAAATACTGCAATCATTTAAAATAAGCTACGTACTCTTGAAATTTAGTCAGAATTCTGTTGGCTCTGTCAGTAACTACAGCATGTAATTTATATAGCAAATCCTGTTCTCTGCTGCCGGTTTTCAATTTGGAGAAATGGATTGGAGAGGCTATTGAGACATTAAGGCTGGCAGTAACACTCTATGCAAAATATCAATGCATAATTCAACATTAGTTTCCTCTTTATATGCCATTTAATTTTTCAGTTCTTTGAGGTCAAAGGCAGTTACTTATTTATGTGTATCACCCACTGCATAACACATTGATGCTCAATGAATTGATCACAAATCTGGTTTGTAGAGTGGGATAACTTTTCTGAATAGCAGTTTACAGTATATGTTAATATCCTTGAAGGCATCAAAAGTTTGGGTACATTCTGGGACTCTATTCTTAAAAAAATAATCAAGTCCAAAAGCAAAGCCAAACAGAGCAAAATTCACACCCACATATGTGACACACACAAACACACGCACATGGACAATTTCCACACCAAGATCTTCATTGAAGCTGTATTAAAACTAACTTTAAGTTGGAAATAATCTAACTATCCAGTTTCTGAGAATGAAAATTATGTAACATTTCTACATACACAGTGATAGTTTTGCTATAATGATAACAGCAAACAGAAATCACATGATCTTCAAGTATAAAGTTATTTCATTGTCCTCTCTTTGTAGATAGTATTTTGAGCATTCTAAAAAACTTACAACTACTTGGATATGAATAAATACATATTTAAATAAAATAAATAGTTGGTTTCCCCACACAGTTCTTTTTCCTTGCTATCATTTTCATCTATTTATAAGGCAAATAGTATTTCCTGAGTCAAACACCATTGCAACAGCATTCATTTTTCTTTCTTGTTTTTTTTTCTATTTAGTAAAATATTTTCTATTATTTATTGAAATTCAGTAATAATAGAGGAGGCTAGGATTACAAGACACATTTGTGTATTTTTAGTTCAGTCCTAAACAAAATTTTTCTCTCAAATTAAGAACTTAATCTGACAGATGGCAATCATATGTTTTGAGTTGCTTAAAAGAATAACGCCCCCACCATTTAAAGCACTGCTTACTTTGTACATTGCCTGGAGGTCATTAATAATGATGTCTACCATTTATTAAGTGTCTACAGCCACCAGCTGTTTTTAAATGCTTGTTTTTAAATATCACAATAACCCTGAAAAAAATAGGACCCACGTGATGTTCCAAATGAGGTTAAAGCTACTAATTCGTAGATTTAGGGTTTAAATTCAACTCTTTCTAGCTCTAAACTCTATGCACTTTTCATTACACTAGTGGTCCCCTATTCTGGTTAGACTTTAAACTCATTTAGAGAGCTTTAAAAAAGCACAAATATCCAGGTTTCACCCTCAGGGATTCTTCTTTAACTGCTCTTGGATGAAGCCCAGGCAACAGAACTTTTTTCCCCACAAGTTTTCTGGTGCTACTCTTAAAATGTGAAGCATTTACTGTGTTTTAAAGAAAAACTCTATTATATTTGTAAACTGTCTGAGAAAACCTGATAAATTCTAGTTAACTACATACAATGTAATTTTTATTCTCATATCTGATTATATGGCTAAAAGCAGAATATGATTAAAGATGACATTCTTCAAAATGTGTGTAGTATGAATTCAATAATTTGGTAACTTATTTAAGGAAAAATTTCCCCAATCTAACAAAATCAGTATTATTATTGCTGTAAATATTTCCAAAGAAATATTTGATTTTGGTAAAAGGATTCTTTATGGACAAAGATTCTTCCATTCTCCTTTCAAGCTATATAGAAATTAGTTTGCCTGAACATAATCTAGCTCTTTGGGGATCACAGACACATAACCTCAGTGGTTTTTTTTTTTTTTTTTTTTTTTTTTTTTTTCCCTAAAAACTTTCTGCAACCATTTATTTACATAGATTTTAAAGTTAAAAGAAATTTAAAAATTTTCAACAGTTAATACAAGAAAAATATGAAGTGAACTGTTTATAGCACTAAACCCAACTGTTTATGACATGAGGTATTTTAAAAAGCAAATCAGGGAATTCAATTCCCTTTAAGCTCCAGGGCTCTAGTTAAAAGTACCTTTTTTATTTGGTGTTATCTCCATTTTATTCTATTGATGTACTCTCCTGTGAGCCAGAAAACTGACTTTAGCAACTCTATGAAAACCAGCAATTTCTTGAGTTTCTTAATAAAGAGAGAGGCTGATGTCTGAGAAATCAAGTCAGTTCTTCACAAGGAACTGGCTTTTGTTCAGCTTCCCCCTCTCCCTGAGGTAAGCAAACAGGTGTTTCCGTCTCCTCCAGGTGACCTTTATGCCATACTTCTCTTCAGGAGTGTCTTTAACCAGAGCAGGCCCAGGCCCTGCACTCTTGGGAGTACTAGTGTAAACCGAGCAGCTTGGAAGGGTGTTTTTCCTCTGATCTGAATGAATGGATTCTTCTTTCATAGATGACTCTGCGGTCTGGATATCAGGTGGAATGAAAATATAAGCTGGGCTTTGAAGTGTATGCATTGACAGTTCCCCACTGCTTTGGGGACTGAGCATAGGAACCAGGGGCCTTACAGAAATGTCCTTTTCCAGTTGTTTGGGGCATTCCTTGATTAAGGGGATCCCCAGTGTCACTGAACTAGAAGACTGTGGAGTCTCAAAGGTTAGGTGGGGAAACTTGGCAGTGGCAGATTTTCGAATCGGTCTTGCATGGTCTCGGTGATGACGTTTCTGGTTGACTGGGTACCAGCTTTCTGCTGTCACGTCAAACTGAGGCAATACCCAGGAAGTGATGGTGTTGTGGTCAATGGGCTTACTGGGCACCCGTCTAGTGCGGGTGATGGGGCGCTGTGGGGATCCAGAGCGGTGTTTGGGGCCCTCCAGTGGTTGTTGCTGGAATAGCAGCGGGGCTTTCTGGGATCGTTGGTGGCGTTTTTTTCTGGGCGGCATCAATTGATGAATGAAGAACAGTTGGCAACCACATGATGCTGGTTGCAATCAGGTGGGGCGATAGGCTCCAATTCCAACCCATGCCCGCCGGGCCGCTCCGGGCCGCCGCTCCTCTCCCGCCGCGGCTCCTCTCAGGCCGCGGACGCGTTCCAGCCCCAACCTCAGTGGTTTTTAATTTTAACCAATGAACTATTTTGCTCAGATTATTAAAAAAAGCCTCACACATCTGCCATTTCTTCATGGTTTGATGGAGTGAACAAAAACCCTATGTTACATTAGTACTGGAACTCTTTTCTCCATAGTATAAATACAAACTACATTTTAAAATGTTTATATGAGCCATATTTATCTCTTAAGGTCACACATAATTGTGCTAAGCAATTATGTACATCCAAATTTTTGCTTTCATTTACAGGTTGGTACCCAGAATGCTAATGAAAATAGTTTATATCTGTCAAAAAAAATGGATTGACACCATGGAATTCAATATAAAGAGCCAAGTGTGTTACAATTTAAATAAATGAAACACAGTGTAGCTTTTTACCCCTTTGTTCAGGGGTAGAGGAAGAGAGAAAACAGAGAGAGTGTAAAAATGTGGAAGCACATAAAATGCCTTGGATTCCATGGAAAAGCATATGGGCTAATTCCCAAGGGCACAAGAGAACCAAAGAAATTATTTGAATGAGGAAGGGCTATATATTCCCTAACTCATGCCATCAACATTCTTTGAGTCTGTGCTCTGCACAGGAGATCAGGCATACAACCACTGTGTGAAAAAGATTAGGGGCAGAGGAGTAGGGGGAGGTTGTTTTTGGAGCCTACAGATATACACAGGGTGTTAGATAAATCACATAGGAAGCTATAACTGATGTCAATGAGGTAACATGAGTGATCAGTTTATGATCAGTCTTTATAGAGGAGATGGCATCTCTGAGCTGGGAACAGAGCTTAGTGTGGTAAAATATTTGTAATAATCAGGACCACTTTTTGAATGGTCACACTAGACATTGTGCTGTATTAAACATTTTGCTATGCTACATTATTTATGTAGCCTATGTAGCATATATAATATGCTCTATAATGTAGCATATGTAGAATATATAATACTCTTATGGAGAAGGTACTATGTTCCTTATTTTTACTAATTTAATAAAAAGCGAATAAGTGAGACATCCAAGAGCAGGAAAATATTCAGTTTGATTATAAAAGCATCTAGGGAAGTGTTTTATTATATTGAAACTGCCCAGTTGCCGATCTGTTGCTGCCACAGGTGACGGTGTAGGGGAACAATTTGATTAGATACAGATCAGACATTTGGGCAGCACAAAAGCACAGCAATTGTCAAATGTTGCCAAGGTTTCGGGTATATTCTACACCATGGTAGAGACCGAATTCAAAGCCTTGTCCATTCCACTAGGCTATCAATAGAGAGATATTTTTTATATTAACCTGGTTTTAGTATAGATAACTGTGAGTGCAAGTGAGATGCTCAAGAGTCCTAACAGCTCCAAGAAATGCCCAAAAAATAAAGGAAAAAAAGAAGAAAGAGAAGTAAAAAAATTGGAGCAGAAACCAGGCCATGGGCCAAGAGTGCTCCCAAGTACCTACAACAGAGTAGAAGGGAATTTAGAGTAGAATCTAGACGTTCTTTAATTGTTCCTCCATTCTTCTCTTCCTCTCATCTCACATTTATTCCATCAAGTCCTGTAAACTCTACTTATGAAGCGTATCTATCCATTTCTTTCCGTCTCACACTAGTCCATGCCACCCTTGCCTGGACTACAGAAACAGCCTCCAAACTCATTCCTTCCAATCTTGCTCTCAACACAACCAGGCTATTCTTTTAAAAACATAAATCAAAACGTACCACTCCTTTGCTTAAAACCTCAGAATGTTCTCATGGCAAGTTGGAGGAAATTCCCAAACTTTCGCTTTATTTCAAACACACTTCTCCAAAAAGAGGACAATGTCAGAAATCATGGAGAAGGCAGACTTGGAGGTTGATCCAGATCATGTAAGGGTCTGTTTAGGCATAATGAGATACACACTCTATGTTGATAATAGCTTATGTAAGACTATCCCCTATTTTGTTCCATGCTTGGTTTCAAGAGTTTCATGCCTACTAACCGATTTAATTCCCACAGTAACCCTATGAGGTATTTAATTTTGTTATCCCTGTTTTATAGATAAGAAACCAAGGAAAGGATGGGCTGGGTAACTTCTCTAGGGTCACCAAGATAGTAAGCAATAAAATCAGGATTTGGTTCAAGGAAACCTGAGAAGAGAATCCCTGTTTTCAAATCCTGTGCTTTAGTATCTTCAGGAATTTATTTATTCTCATATTTTTAAAGTCTTAAATATTACAAAACTGAAAACACAAACAGGAGAAAGGTGCCATTTTAATCTACTATGGTAATTCATTCTGAAAAGTGTTAGATAACAGATGGTACATGATGCAGTCATCTTTCAATTGAGGATATATAGTAGACCAAGTGGTTTTAAGGGCAATGGCTAAAATTTTCCGGGAAAATCAGGAACAAGAGGTTTTGGCAGTTCAAAGGCAAATGTTATATCAATTAAGAGTAGTAATTTATGCTTATGTAAAACATTATATTACAGCTCATAAATTGGCTTGCTTTATATACATATTTGAATATTTGTTTCAAACTACATATAATAGATGTATAATTGCCTTAAAGTTATAAAGAAAACCAAAAAAACAAAATTTCTCCTTACATAAAAACAAGTTTACCACTGTAATGAGGTTATAGTATGTTCAGTTAAATGATGATTACATAGGAAAAAGTTAATTTGCATTTTAAAGCCTTTTTTGATACTCAAGACTGTTTGTTCAGAAACACAAGGGAAATAAATACAGCATTTATAATAAAATGGAAAATCAGCCGTAACATTTTCTAAGTATTATCTTCTAAAACTTTCAAATAAATATTTTCCCCTTGTTTAATAGACTTTAGAAAGAGAGATATGAAAGTTTCATTAAAAATTCCTTGGTTTTCAAAGACTGGAAAATATTTATTTTTATTAGGTGAGAGTGTTTTCTTCACATATTTTAAATGAAAGAAATCAGGCAGAGTAAGCATAAAACTTTATCTCTTAGTCAGAAAATGTAGTAGCTATTAAATTCTGAAATGTGGACTTCCCAAAGCCCAAATCCATTGTATGCCATGGTGGCATGAAACAATTTTACAAGTTTCTTTAATAACTGCAATAATATGTAGATCAGTACACTGAATCTCAAGAGATAAAAAACACTTCAGCTTTGATAAATAGTAAATGTAAATGGCAAATAAAATTAGTTCATTTCACCCTCAGGTTTACTGAAACCAAGACTATAATAAATAACTGTGTTTCAGTTTGCATAATACCTGCAATAATGCAAATCTCCAAGGCAGATGTGTGAGGCTCATTTGTTTTCATTTTAATTATTTGCTGAGATTGGATTTGGATCATTGAAGATATGATTCATGTTAGTGACATAAACAAGTGAAGGCTATTGGTATTAATATAAGGCATTTAATAGTTTGATGAAATGATAAATAGATATACATTATGCACTTTGTATTTAGGAGAAAGTGAAACCGTTGAGAATATCTTCTATTGAAATACTAAGTCAAAATTGTAATCCTGATATGCTGTACTTTTTCCTTCTTCAGTTAAAACTATTAGTGAAGCAATTCACCATTAATAATTTATTAAGGACCTACTATGTGCCAGGCACCATGAGTACTTTACAGGATTAAATGCAATTTAAAGGCATAATAGGAAAGGGAGAGCAATTTAAAGGCATACAAATTGTTTTCTATAAGCTATAAATAGCCCAAGAATAGGAAATCTATGATTATATAAAAATAAATTGTATACATATGTGCATATACATGTATAAATATTTATTTATATGTATATGTGTGTATACTATCAACATTAGAAATGGCTTCAGAGGTGTTTACATTGTTGTCTTTATTAATTATTCCTTTTCTCAGAGCACATCATATGCTTTTTCATTTAATATAATGAGAAAGATCATTTTACTGCAAATCAAGCTGTTAAATTTCTGTTTTATGAAGCCAATTATACTTTTGATGTTATTGCATTTTAATATGTGCCGGGCACTGTTCTAAGCATTTTACATGCATCATATTTTTGAATCCTCATACAATCCTATGAAGTTCTATTATTTTCCCCATTGTACAAATGGGAAATTGAGACCCAAAGAAGTTAAATAACTCTCCCAAGGTTGCACAGCTGGTACATGATGGAGTCAAAGTTCAGTACTTATCTGATGCTGGACCTTTTGAGCTTACCTACAATATTGTACAAGTCTCTCTAACTACTACAAAGTTTCAGTCTTTCTCTTTACCGTGCATTGGCAGGGGATTTCCAGTTAAGATGTTTAACAAAACTGTTGAAGAAAATCTCCATCTGATCTAAATATATGACCATAGTGTGCAAACTATAAATGCATAAAATACATGGTAAAGCTTGAAAAAAGGGGGGTGGGGGAGGATTTCTATGTGGCAGATAATAGGCACATATCTATCTCTAACTTCCAAGACTCTTTGCTGTAAGCTCTGAAAAGATCAGTTTAGTGCCTTAGCTCCCAAGACACACGAGAGACCCAAGGAAAATTGTCTCCCAGTGTTCTCTTGCACATCCTCAGCCTTCAATATTTCTCCCCTGTGCCCTTGGAGAAGTCACGCTACAACTATGGCTTTGTGGAATCTGATCTGTTACACGAACCTACATGAAGTTATTAAAAGTTCATGAAAAGCTTGGTGGATTTCTGCTCACTGATATCAGGGTGGATCACCTTGTGTGACACAGATGGGATGTACAAATCCATGCAAGGATTGCCAGCCTATGAAAGCCTCTTGCTGATAGCCATAGAATGGTGACTATTGAACTAACTTGTATTCAGTGAGCACTAAGTGTTTTTAAGGCTCTAAATTACAATTGTGCAAATGCTATATTTATATCTAGACTGTCTTCTGGATCACTGTACTTTTGGGGGGTAAGGTATTTATACTACTCAGATTCTGTCATTTCAGATCAGGTTTAGTCCTGTATTTTTAGGGACAACTGTTTTCTTCTTTACATGTTTTGTTTTGTTTTTACTCAATTTCCAAAGATTCCAAAAGCTCAAGTCCAGCTTTTGGAATCTTGATCAGAGTTTCAACTCAAGTTTTCTCTTTGGCTCCCTGATAAGAAATAGAAGAAAATAAAGTTTGTACATACATGCTTAAAGAACTATAAATACAAGTTTTAAAAAATTTAGGTCATTTATGTATTCTAAGTTTTACTATCTGTTAGTTATTGTTCACTTTTAACCTCTAAGAAACATACGTTCCACAAGGGCAGGTATAATTGTCTGTTTTGTTCACTGCTGTATCATTATAAATATTTGTTGAATGATCGAATGAATATCTCAGCCCCCACACACAAAAAAAGATTTAAAGTAACCACTTTTAAACAGTTAGTAAAGTTGTTGAAATGTAAGCCGAGTGGCTCATGAATATAATCAGTTTCCATCCTTAAAGGTAGGGCAATCTAGCCTCTTTATACTGAAGCTTCAAAGCCTGGGAATGCACTGGAATTGGCAGCTCTGTGAGATGACCTGGGCTTTGATGACGGTGCTTGCAGCTGTCTGCTTAAAATGCTTCTGCTACCAGCATAGTCACAGTGCATACATTGTAATGTAAAATTATCCTATATAATTTAATTTTTCCCAGTGTCTTAGTCTGCCAAAGCTGCTATGACAGATACCTCACAAAGGGCTGGCTTAAACAACAAGCATTTATTGTCTCATCTTGAAGGGTAGACTTCTAAAACTGAGATGACACTAAGGCTGTGCTTTCTCCCAGAGTTGGTAGCGTTTCTGGTGATGGCAGTTCTCCATCACGTGGCAATCTCTCTCTGCATCTTCTCTCCTGGTTTCTGCTGACTTCTCATTTCTGGCATCTTCCTGTGGCTTTGACTGATGGTCTGAATTTCCTCTCTATATTAGGCCTGCAGTCATACAGATTCAGACCCAGCTTGAATCAATTTGGCCACATATTAACTAATAATAACATTTTCAAAAGGCCCTATTTGCAAATGGGTTCACATCCACAGTTATGCAGATTAAGACGTCATTATGTCTTTTGTGGGGTACATGAGTCAATAACCAAGACCTCATTACAAATATAGTTTGGGGAAATTAATGAATTAGATATGTATAGAACTTTAAAGGATAATATGTGCATACTCCCTTGTATGTTGACTTATAAACTAATAATTATTCTACAGTATTAGTTGTATTAAATAATTGTTAAATTTACTAATTTTAGTAAATATAAGGATATTGAATTCTCTGTCTTTTGAATAATGATTCTAAATCTACAGTTACATAAAGATAGGAAAATTAATACACGTTTAGATATGCATATAGGTACGCAAGTTCTTGAAATAAAAATCATTACAGAAAGATGGGTAAAATCGTGTACCAAACAAAAAGATTATTTCCACACATATATCACTCATATTGATAATTTTTAGGAAAAAAAAAAAACCTTTTATGATATGATGCATTAAACTATAAGAATTTAGAAAATTCTTGAAGTACAAAATATTTAAAATTTTAAAATACATGTTTTCTAGATTTATGTTTTTATTTTAATACTTTCTCAAGCATGTTCATGATATTATTTGGATTCTTTATGCTTGGGGTCTTAGAACTTGTAATTAGAATTTACTTGTTCTATATAATACCATAACTCTAAAAAGAAAAAAAGGAAAATATAACATTTCAAAGCAAAATTTTACTCTGTAGTGTACACGAATATTTTCCTTTTAAAAACATTTTGGTATTCATTTGAAAATTTTATAATTTATTTGCTTTAGTCCTACAAAATTTTCATTCCTAACCCTATGAAATCTCCATTTTTTTGGAAGTCCAAAAAATGTTGGCCAACTTTTGTCAGAAGCTGTCTAGTTCCTTTGGATTCCATTCAGTCATTTTTATCTTCTTGATTTAAAACAAACAAACAAAAAAGCTTACCATTTCTTGTACACAGGTATTCATGTTTTATTTATTTATGACAATAAAAACACTAAAATTCTAGGCAGAGAGAAGGAAACAAATGGAAACATGACTCTGGCACATCTGTAGAAATGTTTGCAACATTTTAAACTGTTTTAAGCTCATGGAAAATATTCCTTTTAAAATTTTTTACATGAAAATGATGCCCATAAATATTTGAACACATTTTTCATAAAAAGTTAGAATCTTCTATTGACTTGTCAACAAGAGTCATTTTTATTAAATAAATACGTGTGTTTATATGTGTGTATGTGACTATCTATACTGGTATGTTTTCAAAGACACCTGTTTACATTTTGCATTTTCCTTTTCATTCAAATAATCAAAAGCATGTTAGAAGTATGTATGTTTTTGGTAACAGAATTTGGCTGCATTAACATTTGTGAGGAGATACTGGACAGGAGATGAGGAAACAACCATAATATAAGATTTGAATGGTTCCTCCCATTTCAATCTCTCCAGTTCCCCAAATTGTAAGAGTCTTATTCTCCATTTGGAATAGAAGAAAGAGAAGTAGACGAAAGAGAAAGGAGAGCAGTAATGGGAAAGGAGAGCAGTTTGTAGGGTTACTCTGACCACAGGTTCAACCACGGTTTTGCCCCCCTCTTGTTTTTGCACCTACCACCTATTCTTAGAACACAGCCTTATTTTCTTCTCTAGTGGACAATAACTTTATGAGGACTATTCATTTAAAAAAAAAAAACTCATTGAAGAACCGTTTATTTGCTTTTCCCACATTCTTGTATCCTGAAGGTCGGGCTGCAGGTTCTCACCTTGTGGCACTGGTGGTGGAGAGGGCAGAGTACGAGTTATGGCAACTGGAGCCATGGCAGGACAGGCATCTAGAAAGTTCCTTCCCCTCTTTTACAGAGTATTGGTTGAAAGGAGTACAGCTGAAACTGTAACCAAAGGAGGCATTATGCTTCCAGAAAAATCTCAAGGAAAATATTGCAAGCAACGGTAGTAGCTGTTGGATTGATAACGAAAGGAGAGGGTGGACACATGGAGCCAGTTAGTATGAATGTTGGAGATAAAGTTCTTCTCCCAGAATATGGAGGCGCCAAAGTAGTTCTAGATGACAAGGATTATTTCTTATTTAGAGATGCTGACATTCTTGGGAAGTATGTAGAGTGAAATAGATCACTGTTGAAATGGCATCATGTGAAGCTACCCATTCCATTGAAGTTCCAAGATCTTCCATCATGTAAATAATTTCCATGTCTCTTTTATAATAAACTAATGATAATCCAATGTCTCTAAAATTTAATTTCACTATATTAATATAACCATTTCTAAATAAAAATATGTAAATGAGGAAAAGAACCATTTAAATATTTGTTTGAGTGAAGATTTAAAGAACTGAGGCAATTGATGTGAATTTAGTTCAGATCAACAAAATCCTTTCAAAGTCAGAAATAAGGATCTCGGTATATACAAATATTTATATTTACATACATATATAAACATGTTTTCCCT
Organism: Choloepus didactylus; assembly: GCF_015220235.1. Classification (NCBI taxonomy): domain Eukaryota; kingdom Metazoa; phylum Chordata; class Mammalia; order Pilosa; family Megalonychidae; genus Choloepus; species Choloepus didactylus. The sequence continues at coordinate 42,242,735 of NC_051326.1, forward strand.
GAAACATGTAAGGGTGAAAATAGTTGATTGATTTATTTCATTGACATTGATTTTTTTAAAAAACACAAAAAAACAGGTATTTACTTAATGTATATTTGGACAGCTAATTCTACTAATTATCCCTACAATAAAATTGAGCCAGATAAAGTCTTTATTGACAATTGAAGTAACATATTAAATTTAGTTTTCTAAAGGCATTTATGTTCTCTTACTATAGGACTTCAGCTAGACTATTTACTGCATTTTCCTAATCTCTCTCCTCATATCTTCCCTTTGACCCAACCACAGTCTCACAAAGATTTTGATACAGTGAAAACCTTCTAGACCACCATCTTGTCAGTTTAATGTTAGTTAGCTGCTGCTGCTGCTGCTTTTTTTTTTTTTTAATCTCTCAGAGATACACTATTCCCCAGTGGTTGGTTTAAGGATATATCTGAAGTCAGAATCACTTTTTTGGATGTTCAGTGAAATCTGCTTTGGAAACTAACTTTCTGTCAAGATAAATCCCTGTTATGACTATATTTATTAAGCTTATATTACATTTTTTAGAATAGAAACAGCTTTTTTTTTTCTAGTATGATTTTGGGTATCACAAATCTAATATGGCAATTGATACTGGCAAAGTGTATACCAAAATGAAATAACTAAATTTTATAAGGCAATCTCCATAAGTAAAATTCAACCTCTGACATTTAAGGCTACAATGCAACTCAGGTTCTCATAAAGAAAGGGAAATATACCAGAGGATCTTAGGTTTATGAAATCCTTTTATGAATCTGCATTTTTCAAAGGTTCTAATGTGCAGATGTGTCAGTTTGGTCTTACAGTTACAGGAAATAAAGAACACCTGAGGTTAATATATGTGGTAAGGATTTACTGTCATAACATATGAGGAGGGAAGGAAGGATAAAAAATTGTCTGAGTAGCTGGAGTCTAAGTTTCCAGGCCAGAAATTCTTCACTCAACGGTGAATCAATATAAGAATGTGCCTTCTCTTAAGTCAGCTTTTAATTGTCTCTCTCAGTTAATCTGCCAACTACCAACTTTCTATAATATCTATTTCTCCTCATTCTGCTTTCTGGTCCTCTTCTGTCTGCTTCCACCTCCACCCCAATTTTTCATTCTCTATCCTAATCTGCATCCAAAGATTAAAGATAGAGGGTCTGACCAAGCCAGTTTGTCACTAACTACTCATATAGCATTTCATACCTGGTTGTTCACTGTGTAGTGATCTTCAGCTCAGATCCCAAATCCTAGTTTTTATGCTTTTTCCCTATAATGAAGCCTTGGGCAGTGGTGCAGGCTATGTTCTTATATTACTAAATATGAGATATGTATAATAAGTTTAAGATTTAGGGTCACACTCATCATAATCCTCAAATAACTCTTGATTACAGTGCTAGATTCTTGTACAAGTTCCTCTAGTGTGCTGGTTTGGATGCATTATGTCCCCCCAGAATGCCATTGTCTTTGATGCAGTCTTGTGTGGGCAGGAAACGTATTGGTGTTGATTGGGTTGGAGCCTTTTATTGGATGTTTCTGTGGAGATGTGGTCACTCAACTGTGGGCAAGATCTTTCATTGGATAATTTCCATGGAGGTGTGGTCCCAACCCATTCAGCATGGGCCTTGATTAGTTTACTGGAGCACTATATAAGCTCAGACAGAAGGAATGAGCTTGCTGCAGCCAAGAGGGATACCTTGAAGAATGCATAAGAGCTGAGAGAGGAGCTGCAGCTTACAGAGACATTTTGGAGACAGCCTTTGGAAGGAGACTTTTGCTCTGGAGAAGCCAAGAGGGGGCAAATGCCCCAAAAGCAACTGAGAGTGCCATTTTGGAGAGAAACTGAAGCCTAGAGAGGAACATCCTGGGAGAAAGCCATTCTGAAACCAGAACTCTGGAGCAGATGCCAGCCACATGCCTTCCCAGTTAACAGAGGTTTTCCAGATGCCAATGGCCATCCTCCAGTGAAGTTACCCAATTGTTGATGCATTACCTTGGACATTTTTTATAAAAGCCAATCCATTCTGGTATTTTGCAAAAAGGCAGCATTAGCAAATTGGAACACCTAGTAAAATATTTCAAGAGAATTATTCTATTATCAGAGAAATTGGGAAAGAATACTGTGATGGTTGGGTTCATGTGTCAACTTGGCTAGGTGGCCTAGCTGTCTGGTCAAGTGGGCACTGGCCTGACGATTCCTGTGAGGCTATTTGAGGCTGGTTGGTTTGTCGGATCATCAGTCAATTGACTGCAGCTGACTGATGATTCATCAAGGGGCGTGCTTCCACAGTGAGAGAATGCAATTGGCTGGATTTGGTCCGGGTGATCAGTTGGAGGCTTATAAGCCGGACAGTTAGAGAACCTTCACTTCTTCTTTGGCTGCTCAGTGAAGCATTTCCTGGGGAGCTCATCGAAGTTGCCGGTTCGTTTCCTGAGGAGTTTGTCAAAGTTGTCGGTTCGTTTCCCGGGGAGTTCGTCGGACGTCGTCCTTGGAGTTGACAGCTTGTTGACGGCTCTGCAGAATTTGGACTCGTGCGCTCCCGCAGTTGCGTGAGTAACTTTTACAATTTGATAATAAGAGACATCTCTCATTGATTCTGTTTCCAAGGAGAACCCTAACTAATACAACTTGGTACCGGAAGTGGTTCTTGAGAAACGGAATCTTAAAATGGGCTTTTACAACTTGTTTTCTACTCTGATTAGATTCAGAGGCACTAATGACTCTATTTCCAATAATCAAGAGGGTACTAAGAGTCCATGGCAGGAGTTGGCAAAGGAAATACGCAAAATAGCACCATTTGATTCTCCTAATTGTGCTCTAGTACGAAGCGAGGCTCTGGGTGACAGCGTTTTCGACACTTTCACAGAGTTTTGCAGTATTAAGAAGTATAATGATGTTGGCTGGCTGCTCTTAGATACTTTGGATACAGTTGTAAGAGAAAGGGATGAGCTAAAGGCTTCAAATTCAAAACTTGAATGCCGTATGACAGATGTAAAGAGTTCCATCTGTGCCCTGAAAGAAAATCTTATTTCCTGTGCCCGCAGACTGGAGGTTTCTGAAAATCAGACGCAGTCTCTTATTGTGCGAGTAGCACATTTACAGCGTAAACTAAAATCTCAACCTCTCAGGGTGTCTGCTGTTAAAGTAAAGGCATTGATTGGAAAAGAATGGGACCCAGAAACTTGGGATGGAGACATATGGATTGATAATAATGACAGTGAGGACATTGGAACCCTGGATTCTGCTGGGTCATTGTTAGATTTACCTGTAGAGGGCTGTCCTGGGGAAACAGCTTCTCTGCCTCCAGTCTGCCCTAAGGAGCCTGCCACCCTTCAATTAACCCTTCAATGCCTGCTAATCTTGTAATCACCTCCCCTGAGGAAGCAGCCCTCACTCTTTCGTCTGGAGAGACTAATCCTGTTTTAAGAGATGAAAATGCAACAGAGTGCCCTGAGGTGAACGGCTTGAGAGATAATTCTAACTCTTTTCATGACCCACCCCCACCACCAGTTTTTGCTTCAAGACCTATAACTAGGCTCAAGTCCCAACAAGCCCCAAAGGGTGAGGTACAAAGTGTGACCCATGAGGAAGTACGCTATACTCCAAAAGAACTGTATGAGTTTTCCAACTTATACAGACAGAAACCAGGGGAATATGTGTGGGAATGGATATTGAGAGTGTGGGATAATGGTGGAAGGAATATAAGGTTGGATCAGGCTGAATTTACTGATATGGGCCCACTAAGCAGAGATTCTGCATTCAATGTTGTAGCTCGAGGGGTTAGAAAGGGTGTTAACAGTTTGTTTGGGTGGCTGGCTGAAACATGGATCAAAAGGTGGCCGGCATTACCAGAAGTTGAAATGCCAGAACTGCCCTGGTATAATGTGGAGGAGGGGATTCAAAGGCTTAGAGAGATTGGAATGTTAGAGTGGATTTATCATGGAAAACCTGCTCACACAGTCCTGGAATGTCCAGAGGACACACCTTTTACCAGGACTGTAAGGAATAAATTTGTGAAACTAGCTCCATCATCCCTGAAGAGCTCTGTAGTCGCCCTTCTCTGTAGGTCAGATATTACTGTAGGAACTGCTGTCACTGAGCTGGAATCCTTAAACACAATGGGGATAATCGGGTCCCGAGTCAGCAGAAGCCAAGTGGCTGCAGTTAATCGCCACAGACAAGGTGGACAGGGCTACCATAATGTAAAAGAGGCTCAAAGTAGCAATCAAAATAATATGACTCGCAGAGACTTATGGCGTTGGCTAATGGATCATGGAGTACCAAGTAGTAAAATAGATGGGCAATCGACTAAATTCTTGTTTGAACTATATAAGCAGAAGAATTCTAGGCCACGTGAACAAAAATCTCCCTTGAATTACAAAAACAGAGAGTCACGGCCCCTTAATCAATTCCCAGACTTGAGACAGTTTACAGATCCAGAGCCTCTTGAATGAAGGGAAGGCCGGGTACCCTTGGAGAAGGACCCTGTCACACTGCCAAAAATTTACACTGTTAATCTTCCTCTCAGCCTTCCCCAGGGGGACCTACGGCCTTTTACCAGGGTGACTGTGCATTGGGGAAAAGGAAATGATCAGATATTTCGTGGATTATTAGACACTGGGTCAGAAGTGACATTAATTCCCGGAGACCCAAAACGTCACTCTGGTCCACCAGTCAGAGTTGGGGCTTATGGAGGTCAGATGATTGATGGAGTTTTAGCCCAGGTCCGTCTCACAGTGGGTCCAGTGGGTCCCCGGACCCATTCTGTGGTTATTTCCCCAGTGCCGGAATGCATAATTGGAATAGACATACTCAGCAACTGGCAGAATCCTCACATTGGTTCCCTGACTCCTGGAGTGAGGGCTATTATGGTGGGAAAGGCCAAGTGGAAGCCACTAGAGCTCCCTCTGCCTAGCAAAGTAGTGAACCAGAAGCAATACCGGATTCCTGGAGGGATTGCAGAGATTAATGTCACTCTTAAGGACTTGAAGGATGCAGGGGTGGTGATTCCCACCACATCCCCATTCAACTCTCCTATTTGGCCTGTGCAGAAAACAGATGGGTCTTGGAGGATGACTGTGGATTATCGTAAGCTTAACCAGGTGGTGACTCCAATTGCAGCTGCTGTCCCAGATGTGGTATCATTGCTTGAGCAAATCAACACATCCCCTGGTACCTGGTATGCAGCTATTGATCTGGCAAATGCTTTTTTCTCAATTGCTGTCAGCAAGGACCACCAGAAACAGTTTGCATTTAGCTGGCAAGGCCAGCAGTTTACATTCACTGTGCTACCTCAGGGTTATATCAACTCTCCAGCCCTATGTCATAATATTGTCCGCAGAGATCTTGATCATTTCTCCTTCCCACAAGACATCACACTGGTCCATTATATTGATGATATCATGTTGATTGGACCTAGTGAGCAAGAAGTAGCAACTACTCTAGATTTGTTGGTAAGGTATTTGCGTGGCAGAGGATGGGAGATAAATCCAACAAAAATACAAGGCCCTTCCACCTCAGTAAAATTTCTAGGTGTTCAGTGGTGTGGGGCCTGTCGAGATATTCCTTCTAAGGTGAAGGATAAGCTGCTGCATCTGGCCCCTCCTACAACCAAAAAAGAGGCACAACGTTTAGTTGGCCTCTTTGGGTTTTGGAGACAACATATTCCTCATTTAGGTGTGCTACTCCGGCCCATTTACCGAGTGACTAGAAAAGCTTCTAGTTTTGAGTGGGGACCGGAGCAAGATGAGGCTCTGCAACAGGTCCAGGCTGCTGTGCAAGCTGCTCTGCCACTTGGACCATATGATCCAGCTGATCCAATGGTGCTGGAAGTGTCAATGGCAAATAGAGATGCTGTTTGGAGCCTTTGGCAGGCTCCTATAGGAGAATCACAATGCAGGCCCTTAGGATTTTGGAGTAAAGCTTTACCATCCTCTGCAGACAACTACTCTCCATTTGAGAAACAACTGTTGGCCTGCTACTGGGCCTTAGTAGAGACAGAACGCTTAACCATGGGCCACCAAGTTACCATGAGACCTGAGTTACCTATCATGAGCTGGGTGTTATCTGACCCACCAAGCCATAAAGTTGGGCGTGCACAGCAGCACTCCATCATAAAATGGAAATGGTATATACGAGATAGAGCTCGAGCAGGTCCTGAAGGTACAAGTAAGTTACATGAGGAAGTGGCCCAAATGCCCATGGCCCCCACTCCTTCCACCTTACCTTTTCTTGCCCAGCCCACAGCTATGGCATCTTGGGGAGTTCCTTACAGTCAGTTGACTGAGGAAGAGAAGACTCGGGCCTGGTTTACAGATGGTTCTGCACGATATGCAGGTACCACCCGAAAGTGGACAGCTGCAGCACTGCAGCCCCTTTCTGGGATATCCCTGAAGGACAGTGGTGAGGGGAAATCCTCCCAGTGGGCAGAACTTCGAGCAGTGCACCTGGTTGTTCACTTTGCTTGGAAAGAGAACTGGCCAGAGGTGCGTCTGTATACTGATTCCTGGGCTGTTGCTAATGGTTTGGCTGGATGGTCAGGGACTTGGAAGGAACATGATTGGAAGATTGGTGACAAAGAAGTCTGGGGAAGGGGTATGTGGATAGACCTTTCTGAGTGGGCAAACAACATGAAGATATTTGTGTCCCATGTGAATGCTCACCAGAGGGTGACTTCAGCAGAAGAAGGTTTTAATAACCAAGTGGATAAAATGACCCGTTTGGTGGATACCAATCAGCCTCTTTCCCCAGCAACTCCTGTCATTGCCCAATGGGCTCATGAACAAAGTGGTCATGGTGGTAGGGATGGAGGTTATGCATGGGCTCAGCAACATGGACTTCCACTCACCAAGGCTGACCTGGCCACAGCCACTGCTGAGTGTCCAATTTGCCAGCAGCAGAGACCCACACTCAGTCCCCGATATGGCACCATTCCTCGGGGTGATCAGCCTGCTACCTGGTGGCAGGTTGATTACATCGAACCACTTCCATCATGGAAAGGGCAGCGATTTGTTCTTACTGGAATAGACACATACTCCGGATATGGGTTTGCCTTCCCTGCACGACATGCTTCTGCCAAAACTACAATACGTGGACTTACAGAATGCCTCATCCACCGTCATGGTATTCCACACAGCATTGCTTCGGACCAAGGAACCCACTTCACAGCAAATGAAGTGAGGGGATGGGCACATGCTCATGGAATTCTGTGGTCTTACCATGTTCCCCATCATCCAGAAGCAGCTGGGTTGATAGAACGGTGGAATGGCCTATTGAAGACCCAATTACGGCGCCAACTAGGTGGCAATACCTTGCAGGGCTGGGGCAGTGTTCTCCAGGAGGCTGTGTATGCTCTGAATCAGCGTCCACTCTATGGTGCTGTTTCTCCCATAGCCAGGATTCATGGGTCCAGGAATCAAGGGGTGGAAACAGGAGTGGCACCACTCACTATCACTCCTAGTGATCCACTAGGGAAATTTTTGCTTCCTGTCCCTGCAAGTTTAAGCTCTGCTGGTCTACAGGTCTTGGTTCCAAAAGGAGGAGTGCTTCCACCAGGAAACACAACAATAATCCCATTGAACTGGAAATTAAGGCTGCCACCTGGCCACTTTGGGCTTCTTATGCCTCTGAATCAACAGGCAAGGAAGGGGATTACTGTACTGGCTGGGGTGATTGATCCTGACTATCAAGGGGAAATAGCACTGCAACTACACAATGGAAGTAAAGAAGAGTTTTCCTGGCATACAGGAGATCCCCTGGGGCGTCTCTTAGTACTACCATGCCCCGTGATTCAAGTCAATGGAAAACTGCAACAACCCAATCCAGGCAGGACTACCAATGGCCAAGAAACTTCAGGAATGAAGGTTTGGGTCACCCCACCAGGCAAAGAACCACGGCCAGCTGAAGTGCTTGCTGAGGGTAAAGGGAACATGGAATGGGTAGTGGAAGAAGGTCGTGATAAATATGAACTACGGCCACGTGACCAGTTACAGAAACGAGGACTATGATGATATGAATATTTCCTCCTCGTTTTGTGATGATTATGTTTGTATTTGTCTGTGAAGAAAATATTTTTGCTTTCTTCTCTGTCTTATCCCCTTATCATATGGCATAAGCTGTAACGTTCATTTTGAAGATATGGTTTTAGGTGATGTGTACGACTGCCAAGTTGACAAGGGGTGGACTGTGATGGTTGGGTTCATGTGTCAACTTGGCTAGGTGGCCTAGCTGTCTGGTCAAGTGGGCACTGGCCTGACGATTCCTGTGAGGCTATTTGAGGCTGGTTGGTTTGTCGGATCATCAGTCAATTGACTGCAGCTGACTGATGATTCATCAAGGGGCGTGCTTCCACAGTGAGAGAATGCAATTGGCTGGATTTGGTCCGGGTGATCAGTTGGAGGCTTATAAGCCGGACAGTTAGAGAACCTTCACTTCTTCTTTGGCTGCTCAGTGAAGCATTTCCTGGGGAGCTCATCGAAGTTGCCGGTTCGTTTCCTGAGGAGTTTGTCAAAGTTGTCGGTTCGTTTCCCGGGGAGTTCGTCGGACGTCTTCCTTGGAGTTGACAGCTTGTTGACGGCTCTGCAGAATTTGGACTCGTGCGCTCCCGCAGTTGCGTGAGTCACTTTTACAATTTGATAATAAGAGACATCTCTCATTGATTCTGTTTCCAAGGAGAACCCTAACTAATACAACTACTTATGCAGAAAGTTAAAGAATGCTTAAGCAAATAAATGATTTTCTTTCAATATACAGCTCTAATGATGTTCTTATATGGGGGAATTGTCCAATATCTGGTTCAGTTTTGGGTATCAGTGCATGCTAAAAGATTGATCCTAGAAAGTAGGCAATGTATGGTACCTAATAAATATATAAATAAAAACAAAACAGCCAACCACAACAAAAACCTTAAGGAATGCTTGAGGGGTAAGTGGAAAAACAACCAGTTAAAAGAGAACCATCGATGGCGTATATAATGTGGATTTCTTTGTTGGAATTAAGCCCAAGAAAGGAAATACTGAAACTCTAAGATTTTTTACTTGAAATCTATGCTTGTATTAGCAGTACTATGTTCATCTTTTCCATGGGGTAGTTCAAATTCATTGTACATCAGCCATTTATGTAATTTTTAAAAGTAGCTGTAATGTGAAATTTAGTTAAAAATTTGCAAAGAATTTTGAAAAACATTTGCTAGTATTACTAAGTGGATGGGGCTAATTCAATATTGGTCTTGTTTACTTGTTAAAATCAGAAAATTACTTAGGATTCTCTAGGGAAACAGAATCAACAAGAGATATCTGTAAATATAAGATTTTATAAAAGTGTCTCACGTAACTGTAGGTATGCATGAGTCCAGATTCCGTACGGCAGGCAGTGAAATGGCAACCTCAGTGAAGATGTTTGATGAACATCTCAGGCAGCGAACTGGCAACTTCGATGAGCTCCTCAGGAAATGCTTTGTTGGTTAGCCAAAGAAGAAGCGAAGGTGCTCTGTCTTGCTTGAAAGTCTTCAACTGATTGGATTAAATCCAGCTGATTGCATTCTCTCATTGTGAAAGACAATCAGTCACAGCTGCAGCCAACTGACTGATGATTTGATAAAGCAGCCTTCCAGTTTATTCACCAGCCACAGATGTCCTTGCAGTGATGATTAGGGCAGTGCTTGCTTCACCAGACACCTGGGTACTATCCCCTGGCCAAGTTGACATATGAACCAAACCATCACAGATGGTATTTACCTTCAAGCTATAGATAGTGTTTGGATTTTAGCTATTTGATAGAGCTATAGTAAAATAATTATTTAAATGTTGTAGGGTATTACTCTGCTAAAATATATTATAACTCACCATGTTAACAGAATAACTGGGAACCTGGGGTAGAAAAAAAAATGCCTGAACTTGAACTCTTGAAATCTTTGGAAATTTCAGAAATGAAGAAGGCAGTGGTCCCAAGAAACTGGGAATTCCAGGACCCCAAGAATAAGACAGAGTTAATAAGGTCTGGATGCAATCAGGAATTTGGGGGGGTGTACAGGGGTAGGAATTTTAAAGACTTCAAACGTTTTTTGTTTGATGCCTCTGAAAAGCTTGATCACACTGGTCAGGTCATAAATTACTTCATAGAAGTTTACTTTAAAATTCTATTAGTACTACAAATGTATAACACTTGTACAAAGAGTTAATAATAGAGTGGTATATGGGGGAAATTATGGACTATATCTAACAGGAATATCTAATATTCTTTCATCAGCAATAATAGGTGTACCACACCAATACTAGGGGGCAATAATTAGGGGGTAAAAGATATGGGGTCTTCTGGGTTTTCCTTTTTTGTGTGTCTATCTGCTGCTTTTCTCGTTGGAACAATGAAAAGTGTTTAAAATTGAGTGTGATGATTGCACAACTAAGTGATGGTACTATAGACATTGATTGTATACTTTGGATGGAATATATGGTATGTGTGAATATATCTCATTAAAATCTGCAGATTAAGAAAAAAGTCATGGAAAAAATTCCATTAGTTCACCCTGTATTAATCCACCAACTCTTACTTTAAATGAACAATATATTAGTCTTTTGGTTAAGCACTGAGGTTAAAACAAAAATTGAAACACAATGTCTGTTCTTAAGAAGCCCTAGTTCTGGATTGAGTATTTATGGGTTTATTAACAGAGCAAATTTGGAGTTGGATGGTATAAAATGTATGTTAGTAGTCAAGGCATCCTGGTATTTCCCCAAAGACTTTATATCCATTGTCTACCTAAGCCAAACTATTCTTGTTTTCTATGCTTCTAAAGCACTAGAACTAAAACTGATTTTTTCCTCCCCTATCCAGTTCACATAGATTGTTAATGGTATGCAGAAATCTTTGCTTTAGTTGTGAATATAAAGAACACTTAAGAGTCTGATTAAATCATTTTACTCCAATGGTACCTAATCATAATTTTCCAAATCAAATTAAATGTGTTGGAACTTAACTTGATAATAAGAAGCACTTACCCACAATGAGTATGACATGGGGAAAATCTGCATTAAAAAAAAGACAGTTGCATCCCTGCCTCTGAGGGATGATTAGAATAGCAGAGAAAATTTATGACAAGTATCTATAATTTATAAGGGGGAGGACTGAAGGGTTTTATTTATGGTGGCAATATCGCCATTGTCTGCATATCTTAAACAAAACAGCTGTTAGACTTCCTGTTTTACTACACATTGAATGAGTCTTTAATAAATCAGAATCATTCACAGTAAAATTAAAATCCAATATTTCCCAAGTAAAATGCAAAGTATTTTGTGTTATCTCTAAAGCATTTACAAGTCAGAAAAGTATTTTTGTGTGTGTGAATAGAAACTGTGTAGTGTACTGTCTCTACTTTCAATGGATCTGATTTGAGAAATATAATTTGTTGTTATTTAAGAGAAGTTGAGGTTTACAGAGTAATCATACAGAAAATAGAGGTCCCATATACCCCATTCATACACAGTATTCCGTATTATTAATACTATGCATTAGTATGGTTCTTTTGTTACAATTGATATTAGACAGTATTATTATTATTATCATTATTTTTAAATCATTAATGTAGTCCATGGTTTCATTAGGGTTCACTCTTTGTGTTGTACTGTAGTAGTAGATTTTTTTTTATTTTAATTTAAATTTTTGTAGCATATATACAACCTATAATTTCCCCCTTTTTACTGTATTCAAATATATAATTCCCTGTTGTTAATTACATTTACAGTCTTTTGCTACCATCACCACCATCCATGACCAAAACTTTTCCATTACCCCCAATGGAAACTCAGTATCCATTAAGAATTAACTCCCTCTTCCCTACCTCTCACCCCCATCCCTGGTAACCTATATTCGAGTTTCTGACTCTATGAATTTGCTTCATCTAATGATTTCTTATCGATGAGTACATACAATAGTTGTGCAGTTATGTCTGGCTTAACTCACTCAACTATTGTCTTCAAGGTTCTTCCATGTTGTCATATGTCAGAACTTCATTTTTATGGCTGAACAATATTCCATTGTGTGTACATATATTTTATTTATCCGTTTATCTGTTGATGGATGATTGGGTTTCTTCCATCATTTATCAATTGCAAATAATGCTGCTATGAACAATGATGTACAAATATATGTTTGAGTCCTTGCTTTCAATTCTTTTGGGTATATACCTAGATGTAGGATTGCCATATCACATGGCTTCTGAAGAAATGCAGCCAAGTTTTCATAGTGACTGCACCATTTTACATTCCCACCAACAATGAATGAGTGTTACTGTCTCCCCTCATCTTAACACTTGTTTTATTTACATTTCTTTAATAAAGGCGATTCTAGTTGGTGTGAAATGGTATCTCATGGTGGTTTTGACTGGCATTTTCCTAATGGCTAATGATGCTGAGTATCTTCTCATGTGCTCTATGGTCATTTGTGTATCTTCTTTGGAGAAATGTCTATTCAAGTCTTTTGCACATTTTTAAATTGGTTTGTCTTTTTGTTGCTGAGTTATAGGATTTCTTTATATATTCTAGATAGTAAACCTTTATCAGAAATGTAGTTTCAAAATGGTTTCTCCAGTTATGTAGACTGTCCTTTTACTTTCATGATGAAGTCCCTTGTTGAACAAAAATTTTTAATTTCATGAAGTCCCGTTTAACTATTTTTCTTTTGCTGCTTATCCTTTTGGTATAAAGTCTAAGAAACCATTGCCTAATACAAGTTCTTGAAGATGCTACCCTACATTTTCTTCTAGGAGTTTATAGTTCTAGTTCTTACACTTAGGTCTTTTATTAATTTTGAATTAATTTTTCTATACAGTGTGAGATAGGTGTCCACTTTAATTGTTTGCATGTGGATATCCAGTTTTCCCAGCACAATTTCTTGTAAAGATTAGTGGTTTAAAGCTGTATGTACCCCAGAAAAACTTATTATTAAATTTAATCACTCTTGTGGGTGTAAACCAATTATAAGTCAGACCTTCTGATGATGTTACTTCTGTTAAGTGTGTCCCAACTCAACAAGGATGGGTCTTAATCCTATTACTGGAGTCCTTTATAAAAGAATGAAATTCAGAGAGAGATAGAGAAAGCCACAGGAAGGAAGAAGCTAAAATGGAACCTGGAAGAGAAAGAAGTGACCAGGAGACACCACCATGTGCCTTGCCATGTGACAGAGGAACCAAGGATCTCCAGCAGCCAGCCCCAGAATGCCAGTCTTAGGAGAGAAAGCATGTCCTTGAAGATGCTTTAGATTTGGACATTTTCCTGGCCTCAAAACTGTGGATGACTAAATTCCCACTGTTTAAGCCTAATCATTTCATGTTATTTGCTTGAGCAGCCTGGGAAATGAAAACACTGTATTTCCCCACTGAATGGACTTGACACCCTTATAAAAATCAATTTGCTATGGATGTGAGGATTTAATTCTCAATTCCCAATTTGATACTATTAGTCTATATGTTTGTCCTTGTACCAGTACCATGATATTTGATTACTGTAGCTTTATAATAAATTTTAAAAATGGGAAGTGAGTAGTCCAACTCTGATCTTGTTTGTCAGTATGTTACTGGCTATTTAGGGTCACTTACCCGTCCATATAAAATTTGATGAATGGATTTTCCATTTCTGCAAAGAAAGCCGTTGGACATTTTATGGGTGTTGATTCAACATGTAGATTGCTTTGGGTGGAATTAAAATTGTACCAATATTTAGTCTTCCAATCCAGGAATGCAGAACTTCCTTCCATTTACTTAACTCTTCTTTGATTTATATTTCAATGTTTTGTAATTTCTGCATGTAAGTCCTTTACATCTTTTGTTAAATTAATTACCAGATATTTGATTCTTTTAGATAGTGTGCCAGTTTAGATGTATTATGTCCCTCAAAATGCTATGTTCTTTAATGTAGTCTTGTGGGGACAGACATATTAGTGTTGATTAGGTTAGAATCTTTGGATTAGGCTGTTTCCATGGAGATGTGACCCACCGAACTGTGGGTAATACCCTTAATTAGATTATTCCCATGGAGATGTGTCCCCACCCATTCAGTCTGGGTCTTGATTTAATCATTGGAGTCCTATATAAGAGCTCAGACAGAAGGAGCTTGCTGCTACAGCTTAGAGAAACATTTTGAAAATGGCTGTTGAAAGCTGATGCTGACATTTTGGAACATTTTCTCCAGTGAAGGTACCCTATTGTTGATGCCTTACCTTGGAAACTTTATGGCCTTAAGATTGTAACTTTGTAAGCAAATAAACCCCCTTTATAAAAGCCAGTCTATTTCTGGTGTTTTGCATAACAGCAGCATTAGTAAACTGGAACAAATACTATTATAAATGGATTTTTTTCTTGTTTTCCTCTTCAGATTGTTCATTACTAGTATATAGAAAAACCACTGATTTTTGGGTTTTGATCTTGCACTCTATCACTTTTCTGAATTTATTCATTACCTCTTGGAGTTTTGTTGTAGACTTTCCAGTATTTTCTATGTTGGATTGAGTGACAGCAAATAGGGAAAGTTTTTCTTCTTCCTTTTCTGTTCTGATGCTTTTTATTTCTTTTTTTGCCTAATTATTTGGTTAGAACTTCAAGTACAATGCTGAATGACACTGGTAACAGCAGGCATCCTTGTCTACTTCCTTTTCTCAGAGGGAAAGCTTTCAGTCTTTCATCATCAGTATAGTATGCTATTAGCTGTGGATTTTTCAAATAGGCCCTTATCATATTGAGGAAGCTTCCTTCTACTTCTAGTTTTCTAATTGTTTTTATCAAGAAAGCATGATGGATTTTTTGAAATGCCTTTCTGCATTAATTGAAATGATCGTATGGCTTTTTTCCTCATTCTATTAATATGGTGTGCTTGATCTTTGATTTTTTTATGTTGAACCATACCTGGGATAAATTCCTCTTGATCATGGTGTGTAATTCTTTTAATGTGCTATTGGATACAGTTTGCTAGTGTTTGGCTGAGAATTTTTGCATCTATAGTCATATGGGATATTGGTCTGAAATATTCTTTTCTGTGTAGTATCTTTATCTGGCTTTATATGGGGGTATTATTACCCTCATAAAATGAACTGGGAATTTTTCCCTCCTTTTCACATTTTTGGAGGACTTTGAGTAGGACTGGTGTTAAATCTTCTTGGAATGTGTGGTAAAATTCACTAGTGAAACCATTTGGTCCCGGGCTTTTATTTGTTGGGAGATTTTTGATTACTGATTCAATCTGTTTATTAGTTACTGCTTTGTTGAGATCTTCTATTTATTTTTTTTCCTTGAGTCAGTGTAGGTAGACTGTGTGTTTCTAGGAATTTGTCTATTTCATCTTGATTGTCTAATTTATTGGTATACAGTTGTTCATATTTTCCCCTTATTATCCTTTTTATTTCCATGGGGTCAGTAGTAATGTCCCCCTCTCATTTCTGCTTTTATTAATTTGCATCTTCTCTCTTTTTTTTCTTTGTCTGTCTAGCTAAGGGTTTGTCAGTTTTATTGATCTCTGCAAACAGCCAACTTTTGATTTTCTTGATTCACTCTTTTATTTTTTTCTATTTCATTAATTTCTGCTGTAATTCCTACCTTCTGCTTTCTTTTGGTTCAGTTTGGTCTACTTTTTCTAGATTTCCCATTTGTAAGATTAGGTCTCTTACTTGAGGTTTTTTCTTCTTTATTAATGTAAGCATTTAGAGCTATACATTTCCCTCTCAGCACTGTCTTGCTGCATCCCATAAATTTTGGTATGTTGTATTTTCATTTTCATTTGGCTCAAGATATTTCTTAATTTCCCTTGTGATTTCCTCTTTGATGTAGTAGTTGTTTAAAAGTCTATTGTTTGATTTCCACACATTTGTGAATTTTCCATTTCATCTGTTATTGATTTCTAGTTTCATTCCATTGCATGAATACAGATAAATTGTATGATTTCAATATATATATATTTTAATTTTATTGAGACTTGTTTTATGACCAAACATATGGTCAATCCTGGAAAATGATCTGTGTACACCAGAGAAGAATGTGTATTTATTCTGTTGCTGTTGGTTGAAGGGTTTTATATGTGTCTGTTAGATATGTTAGATATAAGTTGGTTTATAGTATCATTTATAGTATCACTTAAGGCTTCTATTTTCTTTTTGATCCTCTGCCTAGATGTTCTATCCATTATTGAAAGTGATGTATTAAAGTTTGATGTTCTATCCATTATTGAAAGTGATGTATTAAAGTTTGCTACTCTCAATGTAGAAACATCTATTTCTCCCTTCAAATCTGTTAGTATTTGCTTCATATATTTTGGGGACCTGCTGTTAAATGCATATATATTTATAATTGTTATGTATTCTTGTTGATTTAAATCTTGTTGATTTAACTCCTTTATCAATATTTGTGACTTTCATGATTACTTGTACAATTTTGGACTTTAAAATCTATTTAACTGATATTAGTATACCTATCACAACTCTCTTTGATTCTTATTTGCACTATATATTTTCCCCATCTTTTCATTTTCAAACCACTTATGTCTTTGAATTTAAGGTGAATTTCTTGTTAACAGCATGGAGTTGGGCCAAGTTGTGTTTTGTTTTTACCCTATTCTGCTAATCTCATATTTTGACTGGAGAGTTTAATCTGTTTATATTTAAAGTAACCATTGATAATATAGTACATTGCCATTCTTCTGCCATTTTGTTATTTAGTCTTTGTAACTCTTACATGTTTTTTCTCTCAGTTTTTCAGTTAATACCTACTTTCAAATTTATTTGATTTTCTTATAGTTTAACACTTTTAGTCCCTTTACTTTTGTATATACTTTTCACATATTTTCTTTGTGGCCTAAATTTAGCATCCTAGATCTATAATGTTCACATTGGATTTGATAACAAGTTAAAATCTACTTCATACAAATAAATTGATCCTATACACCTCTGTTGCCAACCATTTTGTTGTACTTGTTTCAAATTATTTAATTATGTACTTTATGTCCCAAACCATAGATTTGTCATTTCTTTTTATGCATTTGTATTTCAGAACCCGTAAGAAATGTAAAGTGGAATTACATACCAAAAGATATAATAGAATGTTGTTAACATTTATAATTACCCATATGGTTACATTTACTGGAGGTCTTCATTTCTTTGTGACACTCAGTGTCCTCTTCTTTCAGTCTGAAGAACTTTCTTTTGCATTCTCCGTAAGGCATATTTAGTGATGGCAACTCCCTCAGCTTTTGCCTATTTGGGAATGTCTTAATTTCTCCCTCATTTTGGAAAGTTTCATGAAATATAACGTTCTTGGTTGGCAATTGTTTTCTTTTAGCATTTTAAATATTTTGTGTCACTGCCTTGTTGTCTCCATGGTTTCTGATGAGAAATTGGCACTAAATCATACTGGTACTCCTTTGTACTGAACACATTGCTTTACTCTTGTGGCTTGCATTGCTCTCTCCCTATGCTTGACATTCAACCATTTGACTACTCTTGTGTCTAGGTATGGTTCTTTTTGAGTTCATCCTGTTTGCAATTCACTGGGATTCTTGAATGTGAATATTCATGTATTTTGTTAAATGTGAAAGTTTTCTGCCCTGATTTCATTGAATATTCCTTCTGCCCCTTTCTCACTTTGTTTTTGTGGGACTTCCATATGCATATATTGGTATACTTGATGGTGTCCCACAGTTCTCTTAGGCCCTTTTCACTTTTTTTAATTCTTTCTTCTTTCTGCTCCTCAGTCTGGGTTATTTCAATTTTCATGTCTTTGTGTTCACTGAAGCTTTCTTTTGCCAGTTCCAGTTTGCTGTTGAAGCTGTCTAGGGATTTTTTTCGTTTCAGTTATTGTGGTCTTCAACTCCAGTATTTCTGCTCAGTACCTTTTAAATGTTTCTAACTCTTTAGTGAGAGTCTCATATCATTTATTGTTTTCCTGATATTCTCTGGTGCTTCTGCTTTCCTTAATCGCCTTGAGTATATTGAGGATCTTTTTTTTTTTTTCTATTTGCTTTTTCTTTTCTATCCTTTTTTGTTTTTTTTTTTTTCTTTTTTTTGGTCTTTTCTGGTATATCCAATGTCCAGTGTTCTCTGTTGATGGATTTTTATCTTGCTTTTTATATTATTCTTGTCAACTTTTGTTGCACACTGTACACTTCAGTATTTTAAAGTGTTAATTCTGAGATTTAGTTCCAGCTAGTGATATGACAGAGATTTCCTTGAGTGCCCAGAGCTAGCAAAAACAAACAAACCAATGCAAAAAGCACCATTCTTTGCAAATTTGCTCTCTTTTACCTGGTGGTCTCCTTCAGAGTTTAACATTTTGATATGAAGATCAGCCTGAGGTGAATTCAAAGTGCAGGATTCGATCATCTTTTCTGAGCCTGCATCTTGGCTTGGGCTTGTTCCTGATCATAGCTTTAAGAATTCTCCTGTTTACAGGAATTTGAATGCCCCCTCTACTCCCTGTGAAACAAACTTTCTCCCCCTCCCAAGTGTTCTATTTTATGACTTACTGCAAGTAATCCTTTACCTCAGGCTGCTTGGATTTAATTGTTTCTTATACTGCTACAGTTGTTTTTATGCTGCTTCTGCCTGAAGGGCAAGTTCTGTGAGGAGCTTCCTGGTTCAATCTTCGAGGATGGTGTCATTGATTTTACTCACACTGACATACAGGCACCACAATATAAGCATAGGTGTTACTCTGCTCCCTCCAGAACAGGGTAAGGGACCCACAATGGGAACACAGGCTGGCTTAACACCCTACTAGGGAGCGGGTAAGGGGCCAGCAGGTGCACCATGGGCCTCTCCAGTCATTTTTTTAAAGCTATGTTTTCTTGATTCAGCACTTGCACAATTACTAAAACCCTTTAAGTTCTGAGTTCTGAGGAAGATGGCCTTGCTAGCTTTTGCCAAACATTCAAAGATTCTGTGGAGGTACAGTACTGTGGATCATCTTCTGCTACCATATTGGTCAGTTGGAAAGAGTTAATTTAGTTTTTTGAATAAAGATGTATAATGTATACATTAAGTGTTTTTGGTTTTATCTACCTTGTCAATAGAAGAAAATTATTCCATAGTAGTTGTTTTCTTGACGATAATAGAAGATCATCTATAATCCATTTTTTAAAAGAAGGAGTATAAGGAAAACTGGCAGGTTGAGGACTTACTTTCAATCCAGCTATACTTGTGGGTTGATGAAAACAACCTTGAGCTAGAAATTTATCCAACTAAAATTGTCAAACTTATTTATATATAAAATTTATATTAGCAAAATGCTTTATTTTGTTACCTTTTCAGGATTGATAACATTTTTAAAACATTCTTTAAAAATTATATTATTTGAGATTTACCTTTTAGTATATTTGGAGTAATCATTTAATCATTGATTTAATTCTGAAAACCATGTCCAATGTCATTTATTTTATTATCTTATAGAATAAAAATAGTTTTCTAGAAATTTTGCTTAGAGGTTAAGGAAAATAACTGGATCAGATAATCACAATAATGTGGAGAATTCTAGCATAGTTTGGGGCAAGTTTTGGTCTATTGTCTGTAAAATGCAAATGATAATATATCCATCTTTCCTGTCTCAATGGTTATGAGATCCCGTAATGTAAAATTGTATATACAATGTGGAAACACCTTTAAAAAAAAAACACTGGACAAATTATAAATCAGTAGAAGTAGCACTAGTGTGTAGTAACAGTCTGTTGACTTCAGATAATTGGGGAATGCTGTCATGTACCCAGAAAAACCTCAAGTGAAAAGTAGTCTAACATATTTTGTTAGAAAGAATGAAATATTTTCTTTAAAAATGTCAGTACTGTGGCAGTAAGGCTGTTTTATATTGCCTTCTGTCCATAATTCAACTTTGTCTTTGTAAAATCTTAGGGGACATGCACATATACATTCCAGCTGGCTTCTGAATGGCAGGGCAAGTCCTAGCTAAAAAAGTGAACGAAGCTAAAATAAATATTTCCAAGACTCTGCTTCCCTTTCTCCCCAAATTCCTAACTCACCCTTGCCCTCTTTCTTCCATAATGTTCTGCTCATAGTTTTGTTTAAGTTCCTAGCTTCATGTATTCTACCATACCACATATTGCTCAGTTTTACTTTATTCCATCAATCTATGTCTAATGTCATGACATGAAAATGTCCCTATTCAGTAAAATATGCAATTCTGTATCATTTTATCACAACTCCCTAAATTTAGAATATGCTTATGATTTACGTACATCATATATTTTTGCTTCCTTTTCTTTTTTACCATCTAGAGTACTGATATTATGGGAAGAAATAAAATATTAAGGCTATAACACAAAGAGTCCATTTTTCCTAAATAATTCCTTATTAACCTATATGCACTGATTTATGTAACCTTTTATATTTATATATGTCTATATATATTTGCAAATATATATAATATATGTAAATATGTATATTTTTATAATTATACAAATAATATATATTACACATATATATATTTATAGCAAAAGTTGGCAGACTATCATTGATACTAAGTTTAACAGTTTCAGTTATTGCCTGAGAAAAAAGTAAAAGCTCTATCAACTTTCCATTTCTTCCAGCATAATTGAAAAATTCTCTTTTCCTCATCATCATACTCCTAAATACCTTTTCTCTGGGCACCACTTATGTGTAGAAAACCCAAGAAACTACAGAAAAGAGTAAAAAAGGAAGAAAAAAGATCCACACTGACATCAGCCAGACCCAAACAATTAATCCACATTGTATGCATTTTAGTTTGTTTTCTTTTAACCATTCAAATTGGGGTTTAAAGGCCACAGTCCACCGAGTCCCCAGACTTGACTCTCTTTTGCACAATATTATATGTGCACTACTTTCTTATATTTATATATATATTGAATATAAGTATAATTTGTGTTACAGTAAATCCATAGAGGACTTTTTCCCCCAAAGTGTTCTCCCAGGGGAAGTTTTTCACTCTCCAAAAATTTTCATGGCTCTCATTAATTCAATGAAGTTTTGATATAATATATACCCTAAGAATGAGTATACATCAGTTTGATGGTATTAAAAAAATGGTATTCCAAACAGAAGGAATGGCCTGTGCCAAATCAAAAAAGCATATCTTAGTATGGCTAGTAGAAAACATTTGATGGGGAGGGTTGTAGAGTTGTGTCTTGGAAGGTGAAGGAGATTGGATCCTAAAATGTCTGTTTGCAATGACTTCAAACCAAGGAAGCATACCACTGGGGTATACCAATTATTTCCAATATGCATATGATCAAGAAGACATTTAAGGAAATCAATTTCCAAATCCTAAATATCAACATTTTACTTTTTCCTAAAATCAATCAGTTTGAGTAGATCTCTAGAACAGGACAGTTCTCTTGTCAATCATACTCATCCTACTTTATAAAAGAGTGGCCTAACTCTCATGTATTGTATAATAGCTGATACCCAGATTCATTATACAGCCAGAAGAATTTAAACAATGTGGTACTGGTACAAGAAAAGACAAATAAACCAATGGCATAGAGTAGATGGTCCAGAGAAAAATCCACACAAAGAATGTCCCTTGATTTTTGATGAAGGTGAAATTGCAAAAGAGAGGAAAATTATGGTCTTCAATAAGTGTCAACTGGATATCCATATGATAAAAATAAATCTTGACACCCACAGCAGGGAATATACAAAGTTAATACAAGATGATTATACAAATAAACACGAAAGGAAAAAGATATAGCTTTAAGAAAAGTACACAGGAGAGTATCTACATGACCTTAGATTAGGTAAAGATTTCATGAGGACACAAAAAGCCCTAATTACAAAGGAAACTTTGATATATTGGACTATATTTAAAACATATAGTTAAGAGCATGATAAAGGCAAACCCAGAAAGGGTTAAGATATTTGAAGGATATCTATCAAACAAAGATTGTTCATGAATTCCAATAAGAAAAATACAGAAATCTAGTAGATACATTGGCAAGAGACTTAACAGGCACCTCACAGATGAGAAGCTCTAAATGGCATGCACACAAATAAAAAAACCTCTCAATTTCATTAATCATCAAGGATTTACAAATTAAATAATCCTATATAATATATAATAATATATAATAATAAAAATGAATACCATTGCTACATTTATTTTTATTATTATTTATAAAGATTCTAATAGTTTTTATCACAATGGTGCATTCACCAACACTCACCAACAATGAACCATCGTCTTCTATAAAACAATTCCAGAAAGTTCAAACAAGAAAACTAAAAGATACATTATCTGTAATAATTCTCATAGAATACTGTTTAGTGTTTAAACTTCATGTCACCCCAAATAAAGTGTAATCATTTTCTAGCAAATACAAGGCCAAAACCAGTTTGCTCTTTTTTTATTTTGTCTAAAAAAATACTAGAATATGCCTCACAATTAGAAACTTTTATTACAGAGCGCTGTTTCATCAATACCTATTCATGCTTAGGATTACCAAATACATAAAATAAAAAATGATAGGAAATAGAAATACCAATTTGTATTTCAAGTTTATAACATTTTATTTATAATAATAGGCTGGGTGGGAAAGGGTTTACACCTTTCCTAGGGAGGAACTATTTTGAGCCATTTTCTAGTCCTTTTTCCTAACAATTTTCAAAGTGACATTTGAATTCCTTCAGAATTGTATTTGTCAACTGGAAGCTCAGGTTGAGAGAAGGAGAGAAAATTAGGAGAATTAAAAGGGAAATAGTGAAGGAAGAAGGAATAAGGCATAATATGTTGGCACATACATGGCTTTTATTGAAATGATTCTGAGTTGTGCCTCATGCACTACGTGATGCAAGCTCACTCAGCAGACAGCGATGTCAAATGTCATTATTTGCAGGAACTGCAGTCTTCTCTGGTTTCGGAAGGACATTTTTCCACCCACATGACATGACTTGAATGATTATTTCAAGGCAAACACTATGACATGACTCCAAAGACAGGATTATGACGGCAATGCTAGGGCCATACTCTTTATGGTCCTTCTTGGTATGACAAGCCTGAAAGCCCTCAGGAGTTGAGGCAAGCATGGAGCCTCCAAACCAAACACCATAGCCCTGCACGTGACATGTCATCACCTGAACCTCCACAGGCTTGGGCTTTATTCTGCCACCACTGAGCTCTTCACTAAGTTTTAATCTGGTGTCCACCACTCTTTTAAATCTCTCTATAGTTGATGTCCATTTCTGAACATTTGTTAATTCCCCAAGCATAAAATTGCTGCCAGAATAAGAGTACATACTGTTTGGTTTCATTTATATAAAAAAAAAATTCACAAAACAGGTAATACAAATTGATAGTGTTAGAAGTCAGGTTTATGACATTGAATGTTGGTTTTCTTCCTTTCTCTCCTTGACTTTTAATTTCCATTCCAATGTGGGATGTGTGTGTGTGTATGTGTGAATAGCGAGTGACTGAGTGGAGATGTGAAGAAGGCTTCTGGGGTGCTGGTTCTATTTCCTGATAAGATTGCTGTTCAAATGAGTGTATTTACTTTGTGAAAATTGTTTGTATAATTTCCATTTGTGCACTTTCTGGTTTAATGGTTTGATAAAAATTTACTTGACTATCTTTAAAAAATCAACAATACATACAAAACCTAAGACAGGACCCCAAACAGAGGAAAAAAATCCAAGACATTGTTTTTTGTGTTGAGAGCCAGTGGCTTTCTTTTTACAAGTCTAGTGAATTCTAAATGTTGTTGCCAATAAAATTTAAAGAGCATCCATCAAGTAATCACTGAAATGATTATTAAAAACAATTTTGATAACAGCAATTTTGTTGCATAACCAAGTAAGAATTCAAATAATTGAGAGATACTGCTTTAACAAAATTTCTTTCCTTACCTTCTACTTAGTTTTGTTAGGTTTCCTTAGGTTTTGCATCTTTAAAAAGTGAAAAATAGCAATACAATTAATATTGAACCTAGTCTCTTTCTAGCAATTAGTAATGCATGAAATAATTGGAAATTAAAAAGCCTTACTGTATCACTTAACTGATGAATTTCCAATGAAATTCTACTGTTTTATGTTTAAACTAGGTTATCATAAATTGTAATATATTGTTAATTTGATCAATAATATATTAATAAAATAATTATAACTAAGTCAAAGCAAATCTTTAAACAAATGGAACCTTATAGTAAAAAGATATTTAAAAATTAAATCTTGTTAAAGATAAATGTGATAGGATTATCCATAAAAGATTTTTAAATGTAAAAATATGTTATATTAGAATAAATTTCCATTGGGAATACAGAATGGAAGTAAGGGAGAACAGAGAATTAAATAAAATTTTAGGTAGCCATGTTTTTTGCTTAAATGGGTAGTCAAATGTATTAAATTGATATGGTATTAATCTTTTACTTGAGTATAAGTGATGTTTTATTGAAGAATAAGAATATTTTCAATCATTTGCATAACATATCCTTTCAATTCTTTAAACTTATGAGGAAAACTCTTACATATTTAATAAAGAAATGCAAGGAGATAAATACTTTGCC
This sequence comes from Choloepus didactylus, assembly GCF_015220235.1. NCBI lineage: Eukaryota > Metazoa > Chordata > Mammalia > Pilosa > Megalonychidae > Choloepus > Choloepus didactylus. The sequence goes on from NC_051326.1 coordinate 42,267,254, forward strand.
AAAATTCTTTCAAGGATGTGCAAGCAGAGTTTCTCACTGAAATTAAGAGTTAGGCTTCTAGATGATGGAGTAAGGCAATGACAAGGAGCAAGCACAGAAGGGGACAAAATGGAGACTGAGGTGGGGGTAGAGAATCAATAGGATTTAATCACCAGTTGGGTGAGGATGTGTAGTATGTTCATGAAAGAACATTTTTTCAGGTTTCTGATGTGTGCAACTGGGTACTACTCACAAAAATTGGGAATTAGGAGACTGGAACAGATATTCCAGGATTACAAAGCATTCATTTTTATTCTATTTCAATTTTGTCCCACAAGGCTCAGAGGTTTGTTACAGGATTTGAGCTATGTTATTCTATTGGACCAAGTTAATAAGGAACCTTCTTTTTCTTTGGACAACTTTATTAGCAGCAAAAAGTCAGGCTGATTACTTTATGGGGATTGAGTGTATTGTTTTTGTATAAACTCAGGCACACATTTATATAAAACTTACAAAGACTGCATCTTGTTCACCACTGCTTGGAAATGGTCTTCTTGCATCTTCTTAGCTTGTATAACTTTGATTTCACCATCCAAATAATATTAGAGAATGTTCAACCTCAGATGTTTCTGTATCCTCTCTCCCTCAGATCATCTTTGAAAATATTAAATTTAAAAAATGTACCCCAATTTCTGGAAACCTCCATTCTTTACCTCTCTTCTTTCATAAAACAAAGGACAAGATGGGCTTTAAAATATAATATTTATTCCAATTCTTACTTTTCTTTTTACACTCAATTTCTATCCATATGCTTTTCTTTCCTAGACTTCTTTCTGTTATTTTTACTGTCACAATATTTTGTTGGTGTATTATTTTTCAATGACACTCCCCACACACATACAAAATTATTAATTTATGAGACTAGCACCTATTTTAAGTCAGAAAAATTGTGAAAAGAAAAGGTATTTGTAATAAAAGAGCTAATAGCCTAGCAGGGAGAAAAAGATGCAAGTAAACAAACTAGAATATGATAATTACAAAGCAAACCAAATAACATTTTCATGAAAGAGAGGTAATCCTGGAAAATTTGGAAATCATTGCTGTAGATCATATTAGCTCAAAGAAAATTTCTTATTCCACTGTGTAAGACAAAGTTGAATCCTTCTTGGCAGAAAGAGAGTTTTAAAAGGTAGTTCAGATGATTAAGCACAATCAAGCTAATTCTAAAAACACATTTTTCTTTTTGAAATAAAATTCTTTTTACTTGAAATATGCAGTGTGATTCAAATTTAGTTATGGATTCATAAGGTGAAAGACTTTAAAGAATATTTTCAGTAATGGCAGTGTTACCTGAAATTCTAAAGGTGATTTTGGCTCTATTTATATCATTAAGTGAAATAACTTAATATATTATTTTAGAGTGATTGTGTTATCTACAAATTAGCTAGGAGAAATGGATCTAACGACTAATTTTAAATTGGCAAATTCCTTTCACATTTTAAACCTCTTTGTTATTTTTATGGTTATAATACTAAAAAAAAAAAAGGCCTATTTTCTCTGTTTATTTGCACACAGTAGTGGTAAATTATTGAAAGAAGACTAGATGAGATTTTTGTACCATTTTGATATATCTGAAACAATTAAAAAGAACTTATGTAAATGTAAAATATACTTATTAATATCATTCTTTTAAAAAGTGTGGTTTCTCTGGCTAATTTATCCAAGCTCAATACATTAATCAAACTGGTCAATTTTGTGGGTATTGACTGTGATGGATGTTAGATAATGATGTTTTGTATTTTTTAGAGAAGTGGTTCCTAATTTTGTAAAATGCATTTTACTTTAAACCTTGAACTCTTCAGAAAAATACATACTCATGCACTCAAAGTTGTGCATATATTTTCAGCATATTATCACTCCCTTGGAGTCCACCCCAGTAGTGTTGTGCTCTTGTAATATCAGCAGTTGTGAGAGCAGCAGCAGCACTAATAGCAGCTGTGTTATTGTACAGTTGTAGTGTTACCACTGCTATTTAAGTAGCTACTATATTCTAGGCCTTTTCCTAAGGGCATGAATACATTATCTCATTTAAGACTTGTTACATATTTTTCTGAACCCTACTAATGCAATTTGCATGTGCTTTTGTGCATGCATAAATATAATAATATGTAGGGTATATTATATTTGGGTTTTAATAGAGAAAAGGGAATGAGGGAATCTGTTTGCTGAAAATAAGTGTTCAGGCTGATTTTTGATCACACAATTACTTTTCCAAGTTCCTCAGAAGATATTCAGACAAATTATGTGTAAGGTTGTTATATTCCTGAGCTCTTCAACCTGATGAAGGTTTCTGTCAACTCCAATGTACCAGATAACTTTCTGTAAGTCATTTATCCCTTTAAATCTCAGTCTGATACCAACGCAAGTGTGACCATTTAGACAAGAGAGAAAACCTGAAATAATATATAACAGCATCTGTTTTGCAAGGCACAATTTCATACAGTAGGCCCTTACCATTGAAATCAAGCTTGGTCTAATCCTTTGAGAACACATGATAATGTTAAATATGTTCCTTTTCTAGCGGCAACTTGTCCTAAAATTGAAGCTCAGCTCTCAGAACATGTCATCTGGAGACTTGTTTCTGGATCACTGAATGAGTATGGAGCTCAAGTAGTGCTGAGCTGTAGTCCTGGTTATTATTTAGAGGGGCAAAGGCTTGTCCAGTGCCAAGCTAATGGAACATGGAGCATTGGAGAGGAGAGGCCAAGTTGCAAAGGTAAGTAATGAGTGTATTCTAAGGCATTCTAAATTACTGATATAATGGCATCCTCCTTTTTAAAGCATTATAATCTATCATAGCCCTATGATTAAATTTAATCAAATGGCATTTTAAACAAATGTAATGATGAATAACTATTTTTTAAAGTGACATACTTACAGCAAATGGCTACTGGATAAGATGTAAAATGTTCTATTTTCCTCTTGCAAATCATTATTTGCAAGATTTGTAATATTATATTTCTAATTTTAGAATTTCTACTATTGGAATATCAAATATTTCAAATCAGCTCAAAAACAAATATAAGTCTGTGTTTAAATAGGTTATTCCATACACTGACTATTCAAAAGTTCTAATTAGGATCTTGAGGGATAGTATTTATGCTGAAGACATTGTGTTCTCAAATAATTACTGTCTGAAATGGGAGATTATTATTCTCTTAGGTACAAGATAAGCGGTTAAGTCCTTGAGTGTTTCCTAATAAATATGAATAAGTAGAAAAAACAATAGTATTGTTCAGAGCACTGTTTGATTCAGATATATTTAATATACAATCTTTTTTGATTGTTCACAGTTCATTATCATGCATAGAAACAAGTAGTTAGATCAGTGTAAAATTTATAAAATACAGAGCTTAGTAGGAATAAACAGAAAAAAAGAAAAAGACAAAAGAATTCACCCTTAGCTGTCTTTGATAATCATTTTCATTCAACTTTTACTAAAACAAATGTCAATTAAACACGTACTACAGGCTATTCACTAAGAACACAAAAATAAATTAGGAAGGATCACTGACCTCAAGGAGCTCATATTCTTCATAGTCATGCTGAATATGAATTCCTGAATCCCCAGGACAGTCTTGATTGAAGTCTGTTTTCTGGGGTAATTATTGGTGGGTCCCTTGTCACTCTGAAAAGTGTCCTGGTTTGGATGATTAATTATACAGTCACTGAATTTGTAGTGAATTTCCTCTCTATTTTATTTCTCCTACTTAGTAAATGCTCTCCTTCCTCACATTCACACACAATCATTCCGACATTTATCCGTCCATGAAGGTCACTTCATTAAAGTCAGCAGAGATGAGAAGAAGGAATTAGGACTTGTGCAGATGCAACATTTCTCAGAATAGCTTTTTCTTGTCTCTGTAATTTGCGCAGGGACATTTGGTGATCCTGTCTGCCCAGGGAAAGATGCTGCTAGATGTGTTTTGGGGGTACTACAAGCCTTTTATACTAAGGGCTCATATCACCATTGCAGAAGAATTTACACTTACAATTGACAGGTTGCCTTCTAATATGCTTTCATCTGGTGGTTCTGGTAATTGAGTTTGACCCAGGGACAACAATCAATCACATATCCGTTTGTCTGCATGTATGCAGCCACCTTTGGGACACACATTTATTTTGTAAATGTCAGCAATTAATTGGTTCACATTGCTGGCCACAATTTTTTCTATCACAATTTGTTATCAATTTATGGTTTTTTCTAGACTCATTTGGTTCCAACTGAAATCATTGTTTGCTTTTTGTGTGTGTGTTTTTCTGAATGCTTGTAGTTCAAATTGTCCCGATTTGGCTAGTGGGAGTTCTGTTTCCTTGCCTTCTTTATTTTGTCCTTCTGACATTTTTGAAGTTGTCCTTGTTTTCTCATAAAGACAGGATGTTTTATGCTCATTCTGAGTTTTCCTTAACTAAACATAGAATTACCTCTTCTCCAAAGAGTCTTGGTATCTTTTTGTGGAGAATGGTATTATAGACTGAAATCCATGTTGAGAGGTATGCATTATATCTATATGATCAGTGGGGTAGAGAAAATTAACACAGGGCTTAGGGTCATTCTTGTGACAGACTGAAACTTTTCTGTTTGTTTTCTTTTCTCCAAAAGACTTGAGTTTGTATTGGTATTTTCAACTTATTTCTATCTCTGCTGAGATTTTAAAAATTTTGCACAACAGAAAAGCTTATCAAAGATTTTTCACTCTTTTTATTAACACTGACATGACATATTAGATGTTGTGATATTTAACAGTGTGTTCAAATTACGGTGTTGTTCAAATTTAGAAGTTTCTATCTGCTGCCCCTGCTTTTCCCTCTTTGACTTGGATGTTTTGGAAATGATTCCAGAATACACAAGTCTAAAACTTCCTTTCACCAATGTCATTTAAAACACCCTTTCTTTAAAATATATCCCAGCCTCTCTGAAAGTAACTATTCTTAAGCTTTTTCATCTTAGGAAGTTCATATTTTTAAAAATTATTGAAGACCTGTATTAGGTTTCTATTACTACATAACAAATTACCACAAATTTAGTGGCTTAAAATATCACAAATTTTTATCTCACATTTTCTGTGGCTCAAGTATTCAGCACATTTTAGTTGAGGCTTCACAAAGCTGAAATCAAAGTGTCAGCTAACTCATAGCTTTTTGACAGTATTCATTTCCTTTCGGCTATATGACAAAGATCTCATTTTCTTGCTAGTTGTTGAAAGAGTCAAACTTTCAACACCTAGTGGCCATTCTCAGTCCCTTGACATGAGTACCCTCCAGGGCTCAAGCTTGCTCCAGGCCATCCCAGGGTTCAAATCTCTCTCACTTTGGGAAGGACTCACAGTGCCTTTTAAGAGCTTGCCTGATTAGGTCAGTCCCACCCAGATAATCTCATTTTTGATAACCCCAAAGTCAACTGCTTAGTACTCTAATCACAGTTCTGCCTGCATTCAAAGGGGAGGAGATTTTCTAAGGTGTGCATACAACAGGGGGAGGGAATTCTGGGGTCCATCTTAGAATTCTGCCTACCATCGACCCCAAAGAACTTTTATTTATTACAATATTATAAATTAAAGTCAAATTTATTTAAAAATAATTATTCTGAATTCACTTAAAATAAAACTGAGAAAAAAATTGTGTATTAATTTATTTAAAATTAATCAATTACATGTTAACATAATATTTTTATAAACAATAACTTTTTCTTTCTCAAACATAATAAAAATCAATTAGGAGAATGTCATTGTTTTAAAAATCTCAAAACCTCGATGTCTGGCTTAGTAGAAGAAAGCTGGATTCTAAATCGGCTTCTGCATTCACTCTCTTACAATATGTTGTGTTGACTGAGATATGCAAAAAAAATTCAACCGTGGTATGGATGGAAAATGAAGAAGCTTGCAGACCCCTGAAAGAATATCAGGGACTTCTAGGAGTTTGGGGATCATATTTTTAAAACACCTGTTACTTATACTTAGCACAAAATACAAAGTTTTATAGCATCTGGAACCTAAGACAGGCTTTCACATATATAACAGGCAAAACAATGAAAGGAACAATGCAAACAAAGGCAATCATTTGAATTTCATCTAAAATTTTCCTTTAATATTATTTTCATGGGTACCAGTGCCATTATGTATATAGTTTTCACAACCAGCTTTAGCTCATTAACTACCAATTTAACTATTATTATTCTTATTACTTTTATTTATTTAAGACAAATATTTAGTACCCCAGCATGGTAACCCTTTACTTTCTTAAAAGTCAGTTAATAATATCAGAGAAAATAAGTCAATTTAATGTTGAGAATAGCAAAAGACCTTTAACATGTTGCATCTTAAAAAATAGAGTAGGAAACAAATTTTAGAACCTTAATATATTTGCAATATCTTCTGCGTTCTACAAGAAAAAAAATAAAAAAAATTAGTTCATTTTTGTTATTACAGTTTTGTTTCATTTTATATTTAGATTATATTTAAAATCAGCTTATCTCTCATGTTCCCTACTTTGCCATACACACACACACACACACACACATATTCATGCACAAAATACGAATCTTGGCAATATTATAATTTAGCATTAGGTAAATGTATGAGAAATTACAGGAAGTTGAGATGCAGTTTAATTGCTGGCATGTATTAAAAGGAAACATTTTTGTAACCCCAATTTGCCCCTCTGTGATAGCTTTAGGATCACCACAGAAGCAGCACAAAGTTACTTTCTCCATTTTATTGCATCTGGAACAATAAAATCTTCACATGTATCATCATTCGAATTATTGGTGTAGTTAAGGTGCTAAAATTTTATTTTAATTATTTATGTTTTGTCTTAAAATTACCCTGTTGACAGGATCCGCATTTGCTTAATTCTTTCAGGTTATTTAACTGCTCAGAGATTGGAAATAGTAGAATTTCACATTTGGCCTGTCCAGTTAGTCCTAGATAAAGAGATGACCCTTGATTGATGACTAAGCACATCCATAACAGCTATGAAATCCAGGAAGACAGTTCTCACTTTTTGAAGAGTTTGAGTTATTCTAATTCCAGGCTCTTTTACTATCTCCTTAGAGATAGCCCCACCTCTCCAAGGGTGAGGAAAACAGGAGCCCTAAGCCACACCACTGCATTGTTGGCTCCGCTGTCTTACTCTTTTGGAAGAATTTACTACCAATGATTACCCCTCAATAAACAGTAATGCAAGATTAAAATTAATATCCAGGGGTATCCTCCTTAGCACAAGCACTGAAAAAAGTAGGAGACAACTAGTTTTTCTCTTGTTTTAGTTTTAAAATTGTTTGACTTGTTTACACTTTTAAAAATAAGTTTTTTTATCACAGAAATTCATGAATCAGTAAAATCATCTCTGCCTTTTAAATTGTATACACACATACACAGCTACAGAGAGCTATGTTCTAATTTTGTGATATTACAGACATTCAAAGAATTTTGCCTAAATCCTGGACTATACTTCTTTCCTATTTGCTGATTTAAGAGTTCTCTTAAATTAGATATAGATCAAAATGTGACATGGGCAGGTTGTTCTCTGATGACCTTCTATTTGTAACGAGAGGTATGCCTGAACTGATAATTAAACATATGTGAATATGTTTATGCCAGCGTGTGAATTTCATGTGTACCATAGAAAAATCAGGGTTTCACTGGACATTGGACATGGCACTGTGCAACCTAAAGTTGAATTTCCATGATAATATTCTTAGCAAGTAAATGTCCACCCTACATTAATTGACTTCCAATATCTCTTTACCCAAAGAGGTAACTGATTTCCTATTTGGACATTTTCACTTTGAGTGACACCTTCTTTTTGAGTTGAGATCTGCTTTCTCTGACTTCTATCCAGATATGTTGGCTGTATCCTTCTGGGTGTAATAAAAACGTTCAACTCTCTGGCCTATGCAACACCTTCACACATTTAAAAATAACTACCGTGTATCCTCTGAGTTCTTTTCTTCTCTGTTCCTTCAGATGCATTTTATGTAATAAAGTTTTTGTTCCCTCTCTGTCCTGTTCAAGTCAGTCTGCAGGTTCATTAGACATTTTCTGCCTAGAATATATTTAAAAGTACCTACTTAAGGTTATATTTATTTATCACAGTAAAATAATATCCATATTCCTGACAAGAATGCTGACCATACAGATATAAGAAATGGTATAAATCACAGTTGTTGGTTTTTTTTGTTTGTTTGTTTTGCTTTTAAGTAGAGGAATTCAACATTAATACAATTGTAGAATTGAAGTAAAGAAGAAAGATGCTTCATTGCAAGGAGGGAGACAAATGACTTGTAATATACAGTCATAGTGAGAAAATATATTTTTCTTGGCATGTTAGGAGCATTACTAAGAGAGCATTCTGGATGCCTTCAAATGAACTCTTTTCCTTTGCAAATAAGTGTGGTAGGTGTGAGAAGGCTTCCTAGCATTTGGAGGAGGCACTTCAAAGTATGTGTATGAATACATTTTTAACAGAAATAAAAAAGCAAAGTTGAATTCATTTTTGAAAACTTGAGGGGAGAAAAGAACATGAAATAAGGCTTTCTCTTTGATGTTTGACAAAGGTTATTTTTAGTTGTGGAGGGCTCTTACTTTCAATTAGGCTAGATTTTCCAAATTGGTGCTGCTATCCTCATTAATGTATTGAGTTTATTGCCAAAGGAAACTCTAGGTCTGAAATCCCATGATTCAGCTGTTGAAAAGCTAAAATTTTGCACCATTAGTTCTTCTTTACAATCTAGTAAACCTTAGGACAGGACAAACTTAAAATAGTTTTGTCACCAGAATATTTTTAACAGAGGCTAAAGGACTAGAACCAGATGCAAAAGCTGAATGAACCTTTTATTAGTGTATCATTAAAGGTGTGTTAAGACCTCTAAGAGAGGTCAGTATTGTTATTTAACACATTTCTGATCTGAAATTTCAAAACAAGATCAGTTATCTTAAATGGCTACAAATGAACCTTTAAATATCATAGTTTAAGGTGAAGTTCATACTATGTTTGGGAAAAGGCTTAATGAAAAGCTCATAACAAATTATAAAAATCTATATCCTACTAGAATTCATTGAAATTTGGTACAGCAAACATTTTAGTAATATTACTAAATGCATAAGATATGACACAATAGTGGTTTAGCAATCCAAGAAACTCATAAATTATGCTTTTCAACCACAATGTTGTGTTCTGATCAGGAACTACTCTAGGGACGAACTTCTAAATTTCTGGTGAACTATCCTTCCTAGAACACATAAACTTGAGTGTGCCCATTTGAAATGGATCCTGAGTTATTGCATGTTGGGGTGAAATCAGCTTAATTCAAAGGGCTGGTTAAATGATTCATGCATAAAATTTTCATCACTTGAATTTTGGGCAAATATTTTCACACTTTTGATTCAATTCACTCAGTAGATCCTGCAATATATATATTTAATATTAGCTAAACTGACTAAGTGCTGATTATCTGCAAGGCATTGTTTCAGAAACTTGCATATATAATTTCACTGAATCTTCACCACAACTGTATGTGTTAGGAATATCATCTACCCTTACCAGGTGAACCAATGAGGACCCACCAAGTTTTAGGAAATTTGCCAGGGTCACCTGGCTAATAATTGTCAGAACCAGGATTGAACCTGGATAGCCCGAGGCCAGAATCTGTGTTCTTAATCTCTATGTTTTACCCTCTCTTATCTCTTTAATATGAATAAAGCCTCAGTAAGTTTTTAGCTACTTCTCAGTTTTGCTCTAAGCACTTTACATCTAACTTATTTAGTGCTACAAGAACTCTTTAGCACTCCCCTTAGAATAATTTTTCTAGCATTTTCATTTTCACCTGTTTAAAACATATTTATGCCTCTGACAATCAGTTGGACTTGATGACTGCATGATTTCTTCCTCCTCTGAGATTCTGTGATTTTTCTGTGAGCAAAGATTTATGGTTTGGGGATGCAGAGATTTGGGGTGTTAATAAGTATCTATAATGAAGGTGATTGTAAAATTTATCTCCCAAACTGGAGAACTTTGTGAGTGAAAATACACACTATTAATAATTGTGTTGGGACAACAGGTGTAAGCTTAGGATATATGGTCACCCTATCTACCACCATTTAAGCTCAAGATTTTATTTGTTTTAATTTTCAGAAAGGCTCTACATGTCCTGTAAAGTCAGTATTTTTATGAAGTTTATTATCACAGCAAAATATGCATGTAAATGAAAGAAAAAAATAAACTCAGTTCTACTGCTGGAGTCAGAAGTCCTAGGTTTTCATATCACATTACACTGAACCAATTGCCTTGGGAAAGAAATTCACATTTCTTAATTCCTGCTAGATTCCTGTAGGTGTTCACTACTGGATAGTTCTTGTGACTGTTACAGATTGAAAAATAGCCATCCAATTTGATAGATGTGCTTGTATGTGTGCATGTTTATATGATGTATATTTAAAAAAAAAAAAAAAACAACTTTTGCTACCCATGAGGATGAAATAGATGATAATAATGTAAAATTAAAGGGATATAGAATATTTGGAATCTAAACTTATAGGTTTTCAATTCATGGAAATAAAAGAAGGAAAATTAAACTCCCTGGATGATTGGTCTATCTATCCCTAAGCAGATTTTCATGCTCCATGTTCTTAAATGAAAATTAGAACTAAAATATTTGTTATTTTTAAGCACAGAAATAATCTGTAATATTCACTTTGTGTTTTTTCCCCCTTCTAGTTGTCTCATGTGGAAGCCTGTCCTTTCCCCCAAATGGTAACAAGATTGGAACATTGACAGTTTATGGAGCCACGGCCATATTTACATGTAACACAGGCTACACACTTGTGGGCTCTCACGTCAGAGAATGTTTAGCAAATGGACTCTGGAGTGGCACTGAAACACGATGTCTGGGTAAATTAATTTGTGTTCTGGCACATGTTTAATCCAAATAAACATTAAAAATAGATTACAGCTGGCTGGGTAAAATAGAAGACTTCTGGCTATACTTGCTCTAACAAAGTGTTACTAAATCCTATCAAGGGTTTTCATGCGCGCTTCACAATATGACTTCCTCTTTGATTATCTAAAAGGACTTTTTAAATCTGAGCAATAAATGAAGGTCATATATCACCTTAAATGATAAAAAAGACTATTTTATAGGATACTAAGGATATAATTATACTCAAAATACATCCTGGTTTTAGTATACACAAAACTAGGTTTTATAAATATGCATTTTATTATTCTTTCACAAATTTTAACATTCTTTCAACAAATTAAAGTGAAATTCATCTAAATCAATGTAAACACCATGAAGTATTTAAAATTGAATGTGTTTAACAATTTGGATTTATTTTTCCCAAAGGATTAACAATTTCTGCATGAAAATGAAAAAAAAAATAGGTTCAAATTGTTTTCTGCTTATTAATGTTCTGAGTAAATGTATTGTTACAACACAGCTTAGCCCCCAGACTGAAGAGCATGCCAAGCATGGAGTTAGACATGAGTTTAATCAGACTTATTTACAGGAGATGGTTTGTTTCATGGTGGCCACAGGCGGGGAAAGATGGAAGTTAGCGCTCTGCAAAAGCAGGGGGTGCCAGGGAGTGGTTTATAAGGGTTAGGACAAGGGGGGGTGTGAGAATAGAGTTTTGGCAGGGTCTCGTGATGCAAAGGGGTGGAGATTTGTTAGCAACAGTAATCAGGGGAGGGGAGTTTCAGTGCTTTGTTTACAATTAATTTTTTCCTCTCCTGGGGAGGTCTGATGACTTTTAACGTCTGTTCTGTTCCCTGTCAAGTGACAACTATGTGAAATCACTATGGAGGGGAGGGGGCCAGGGCCATGGGTCCCCACATGTATGAAAATTGTTAAATAAACATTTTAAAGTACAATTATTTCCAAAGGGAGCTACTTTCAGGTCTCCAAGTAAGCTGTGAAATCCTTTGGACCTTTTGTGATCTTCAGTAGTTTTTGGATCACTCAAAGGCCATGGAAGCTAGAAAGTTTAAGTTTCTGAATCTCTAATGACTAGAATCATTTCAAAAACTAACTGAGTACCAGTAAACCTTGAACAGAAGTATGCTTTTAATTTTGATGAATTTAGATGACAAGGAGAGAAGATAAAAGTTAAAAGAGTAACCCCAGAGATAACCAACTAACAAATAATGAGGTTATCACACTTCTCCATGAAAATATATCCACTTTATATGTATACATATATATATAATATAAATATAAAATATATCTTGTGGGTTGTAGTCATAGTTTTCAGTAGACTGTTAGAACACGTGTGATACTTCAGACTGAGAGTTACCAGTGCCTCCAGAATTTACTATGCAGTCATATCTGTTCTTGTGGAATTGTCTAGCAATTCAGTATAACACTCTTGAATACAGCCAAGGTTTGAAGTAAGTCTTCTCTGTGAACTTCAGTGAAACTTAACACTGTAGAAGGGAACCAAACGATCCAAGAAACTTACATCTCTGATAGTAAATATGATGATGGAAAGTATTAACAACTTACATTTGTTTACTTCTTTATGACATACAAAACATATCCCTATATCTTATCTTATTTGATCCCTACAGTCAATGACTGTGGGGTGGAGGCAAGGTAGTTGTTGGCACCTTGGGGAGTTTAAGTGGTGTGCTAGGTTTATATACCTGTTAAGTTGGGGAGTCAACTTGAGTCTTATGGATCCCAAATAAACTCTTACCTATTTTGTGGTATTCTTCCATCTGAAGGTTAGGATTTGGAAGGAGAATGGATGCCATGCATGTTGAATAGTTGGCTGGGGAAAGATGCCCAAAAGCATGGCTTTGAAGGGGTATAATATGTCTTAGCAAGCTTTTCAAAGATTGTTCAGAAATCAGTCCATTTGATCAGATGGAATAAGGAGGAAGAAAAATGCCCAAATCATTATGTTTAAAACTTTAGTACTGGAGAATTTGGATATAGCATATAAGACAAAAATGAAATTGGAGGAGATAGAGAGTATTTAAAAGAAAAAAAAAAATAGAAAAGGATTAGAATTATCACATAGCTACATATGTCTACAAACCAATGGATAAAGAATGGATAATAAATTTAGTAAAAAGATTTAAGAAGTATATTTAAGAAATATTTAAGAAATATATTTTCACGGTAATCACTGACATTTGAAGGGATAAGACTCCTAATATTCAGGAGTCAGGTGGGGAAGGATATCCCTTCTCCAGTAGAAGAGATTACTGGTGGGTGGATGGCATACTGTAACCAGCAGATATATGTCCATGGGAATCCTTGAAGCTATATGTGAGACACAGAGGAGAGTATGGTGAAAAGGGTAAACAGATAGAAGAACAGAACTAATATTGCTAGAAAAGATTTTAAAATGCTCAGACAGATTAAGGGAATAGAGACCTCAAGCACAAATCTGGCACAGGTGTTTGATAGAATAGATATTGAATACCTCCATAATCCAAATAGCACCCATATGCCTTATTTGGATAAAATAGTTATTAATGATATTATTTATTAAGAACTTAAAATGTACATGACATTTTCGAATGTTATCCTTATTGAGTCCTTATTTGAATTTATGGTAAGTACTTACTCCTATTTACAGATTAAAAAAAAATTAGAGCAATGAAGAATTTGTCTGACATTATAAAATGAACAGATATCAGAAATAGCATTTAAAGATACTCAATTTGACTATATACAACACAGACTTCTTAACATTAAGATATTTTATCAATGTATACAAGTAAATTTTGTGCTACTTTGCCAACAATTTTATCACTCAGAAGAAAGATATAAGAAGTAGTTGTAGGTGGTGCTAATTCTGACCAATAAGGAAGAAGTTGTTGTTTAAATGGAAGGGAAACAAGCTCTAGTAGCTGACTACTCCAGTCCCCAAGACTCATGCCATAAAAGGGGTGTTTTAACATACATTCTCTAGTTCTATGTGGCTAATATCCTTCTTTCTTTACAGTTCCCATGTTTCATGCTTACCAATATTGCTATTATTTCCTTCCATTTCTTACTTGTCATTTGAATTAATGCTTTGTCTCTTTCTGGTTTTCTACCAAGCTAAATGACCTTGGGTAAGCTTTATGCTTATCCAGACCAAAGGAGTGTAAATTAGGTAGGCATAGAGAGAAAAGTTTTACTCATACTAACCACGGAGGCAATTGCTGAGGACATTTTCAAAATATTCAGAGAACAATTTATATAATCCCATGGCTTCAACTTTAAAAGAGAAGGTCCTTGGACAAAACAAAGCAAAACAAAACAAATACAAACAAAAAACCCTGTCTTTTCAAAAACAGATAATCCCAGTGAGGAAGAAATGGAAGATTACCGAAGGAAAAAAATAGTTACACCAAATGTTCTACAATAAATTCAGAATTAAAAGGATATCTACAAAAATATACAAAGCAAATATCCTAAAACATATTTAAGAGAACAGAATACAGTTTTAAGGGCAGCGTCATGAAGGACAAATTCACAGTAAGCTGGTAACCATGAAAAATGTTAAGGACCATAAAAAATGCTGTTTAAATTATGTTTGAAATAAGAAACAAATTCACTCATTGGAGGAAGTATTAAAATAATGGATGACAGAAACAAAGCAGGACTCAGCTCCTTCTTTCGTGCTGTCCTTTTCTGTCAAGAATTATTATAGCAATAAAAAGGGTAGATATATCTTTATATCTTAAAATATATTTTAGAAATGGTATTTCTGAATTTTAACAAAATATTCATCAAGATTTTCTATGATAACCCTAATAGTCAAGAAAATACAATGTGGGCTATATGCTAAGTCTTTTAAAATTTGGTTGAGATGCTATATGCCAAGTGATGCTGGCTATTGGACTGATGTCATTTAAAAAGGAGAGTTTCGTATTTGTATGCTTTCTCTTCTCACCCTGAACCTATCCAAAACTTTCATGTCTTGGATAAGGGCAAAAATGATGATACTAATGGAAAGAGTGAAAATAATATTTGATGACAAATTTAGGAACTCTTCAAGTTGGAATGATAGACCAAAAACATAAGAATATAATAATTATTAATATAAACTTTCACTCAAGATAAAAAATAAAATAATAATTCCCTATGTTCATGATGAGGACAAAATTATGAACTCAAAGCACACTTGAGTAACCCAAGTCTCATGTGTGAGATGAGATTGCTGTTGTCCAAGCTTCCTTGTCATTATGCTTCTCATTTTCTGCTTGCTCAGTGTTCCAGTTTGCTAATGCTGCCATTTGCAAAATACCAGAAATAGACTGGCTTTTATAAAGGGGGTTTATTTGGTTACAGAGTTACAGTCTTAAAGCCATAAAGTGTCCAAGGTAAGGCATCAACAATAGGGTAGCTTTGTTGAAGAATGGCCAATGGTGTCCAGAAAACCTCTGTTAGCTGGGAAGGCACATGGCTGGCATCTGCTTGCTCCCAGGTTGCGTTTCAAAATGGCGATCTCCAAAATGTCAGCTTTCAATAGCCATCTTCAAAATGTGTCTCTCAGTTGCAGCTCCTCTTCAAAATATCACTCTCAGTTGCTCTGATTCCCTCTGTCTGTGAATTCCTTTATATGACTCCAGTGATCCAATTAATACCCACCTTGAGTGGGCAGGGTAACACCTCCCTGGAAATTATCCAGTCAAACGTTTCACTCACAGTTGATTGAGTCACATCTCCATGGAAACACTCAATCAAAGAATTCCAATCTAATCAACAGATGTATTACATCTGTCCCCACAAGATTGC